>NC_084609.1:53711-247500 GCF_033807715.1 Cololabis saira
CTTTTGGGGAACTATCAAATATGGACCAAACAGATGAAGGGTGGACGCGCTTTTTCGCGTCTAGCGTCGCCACGGTAACACTTTTGAAAGAGAAAAGTAATGCGCGTGGTCGCAAGATGAAGACACACATTTTGAGGTATAACACACCTGGGTGCACGTTACGGTTCGGGCCGTATTAATTGCCGAAGGAATAGCATAAATTGCGCCAAAATTACACAATTAATTCAAAATGGCCGACTTCCTGTTCGGTTTCGGCCATGGCTCCAAGAGACTTTTCTTTAAGTTGTGCCATGCTACACGTGTGTAGCGATTTTCATGCATGTACGTCAAACCGTATTGTGGGGCTTGAGGCACAAAGTTTTCCGGGGGGCGCTGTTGAGCCATTTTGCCATGGCCATTAATGCAAACCATGAAATATCACATTTATCACCAGGCCTGCCTTGCACGCACATTTTAATGTATAACACACCTGGGGGCACGTTACGGTTCGGGCCGTATTAATTCTCTAAGGAATGGCATATATTGCTCCAAAATTACGCAATTAATTCAGAATGTTCAAAATGGCCGACTTCCTGTTCGGTTTCGGCTATGGCGCCAAGAGACTTTTCTTTAAGTTGTGACATGATACAGGTGTGTACCGATTTTCGTCCATGTACGTCAAACCGTATTATGGGGCTTGAGGCGCAAAGTTTTTTCGGTCTGAACCAATCAGATGAAGGGTGGGCGCGCTTTTTGGCGTCTAGTGTCGCCACGGTAACGCTTTTGAAAGAGAAAAGTAATGCGTGTTGTCGCAGGATGGAGACGCACATTTTGATGTATAACACACTTGGGTGCACGTTACGGGTCGGGCCGTATTAACTGCCGAAGGAATGGCATAAATTGCGCCAAAGTGACACGATTAATTCAAAATGGCTGACTTCCTGTTCGGTTTGGGCCATGGCGCCAAGAGACTTTTCTTTAAGTTGTCCCATGATACAGGTGTGTACAGATTTTCGTGCATGTACGTCAAACCGTATTGTGGGGATTGAGGCACAAAGTTTTCCGGGGGGCGCTGTTGAGCCATTTTGCCACGCCCATTAATGTAAACCATTAAATATCAAATTTTTCGCCAGGCCTGACTTGCATGCAAAATTTGGTGACTTTTTGGGTACGTTTAGGGGGGCAAAAAGGCCTTCCTTTTGTCAGAAGAAAAAGAAAAAGAAAAAGAAAAAGAAAAAAAATTCCTACAGATACAATAGGGCCTTCGCACTGAAGGTGCTCGGGCCCTAAAAATTCCTGCAAATACAATAGGGCCTTCGCACTGCAAGTGCTCGGGCCCTAATAACGCGAAGAATTCCTACAGATACAATAGGGCCTTCGCACTGAAGGTGCTCGGGCCCTAATAATAAAAATTCCTGCAAATACAATAGGGCCTTCGCACTGCAAGTGCTCGGGCCCTCATAAAAATTCCTGCAAATACAATAGGGCCTTCGCACTGAAGGTGCTCGGGCCCTAATAAAAATTCCTGCAAATACAATAGGGCCTTTGCACTGCAAGTGCTCGGGCCCTAATAAAAATTCCTGCAAATACAATAGGGCCTTCGCACTGAAGGTGCTCGGGCCCTAATAATAATAATAAAAAAATAAAAATAATTCCTACAGATACAATAGGGCCTTCGCACTGCAAGTGCTCGGGCCCTAATAAAAATTCCTGCAAATACAATAGGGCCTTCGCACTGCAAGTGCTCGGGCCCTAATAATAATAATAATAATAATAAAAATTCCTGCAAATACAATAGGGCCTTCGCACTGAAGGTGCTCGGGCCCTAATAAAAATTCCTGCAAATACAATAGGGCCTTCGCACTGAAGGTGCTCGGGCCCTAATAATAAAAATTCCTGCAAATACAATAGGGCCTTCGCACTGCAAGTGCTCGGGCCCTAATAAAAATTCATACAGATACAATAGGGCCTTCGCACTGAAGGTGCTCGGGCCCTAATAATAAAAAATCCTGCAAATACAATAGGGCCTTCGCACTGCAAGTGCTCGGGCCCTAAAAATTCCTGTAAATACAATAGGGCCTTCGCACTGCAAGTGCTCGGGCCCTAATTAAAATTCCTGCAAATACAATAGGGCCTTCGCACTGCAAGTGCTCGGGCCCTAATAATAAAAAAAATACAAATAATTCCTACAGATACAATAGGGCCTTCGCACTGCAAGTGCTCGGGCCCTAATTAATAAAACCGACTATTATGAACCAACAAATAATCTTTTTATTAAATATAATATCTTAAAATTCCATGATATAGTAGAGCAGAAAACTGTTTTATTTGCCTTTAAAGCCCAGCAGAAACTGCTTCCAAACTGCATTCAGGATTTGTTCCAGATAAAAGAAACCCGCTCTGACCTGAGGGGGAAACTCATGTTTGAGACGACGACAGCAACAACTAATATCAAAAAGAGATGTACATCAGTTAAGGCAAGAGAAATTTGGAATAGTTGTAATAACAACCTAAAAATGTGTCGCTCTATCGTCAAGTTTAAGAAATTGTTTAAAGAAAATATTGTAAATAAATATAAAACACTATAATCATAAAGTATACTATCAAAAACATTCCAGGATGTGAAATGTACATTTTATATTTTGTCTTACTTATTTTTTTTCTTCTTTATGTATTGTTTGTTTTCACTGAGTAAAAGCTAATGTCTCATATTTTTGCTGATCATAAGAAAAAAGGGTAGGCACTATAAGCTACGGCTTCAGCTACACCTTTTCGGCAAAAGAAATGTTGTTTTTTTTTCTTCCTTTTCATCTTGTTCTGTACAAGCCGAAATAAAGATTCATAACATAACATAACATAAAGGCATCAAGCACAGTAGAGAAGAAAAAAAGTCAATGAAAAAAACAAAAACAATCACTATAATAAAAGTAGCTAAAAAAAGAAAGAAAAGCATCATGCACAGAAGAAAAAAAGACAATGAAAAAAAAATAAAATAAGAAAATCATGGTCATTATAACATCAAATGTTGGTAGTTCAGTATGAGAATCTGCTTATAGCAGCGTTTGAATAGCCTGATGTTCTTGCAGACCTTCACACTTTCATCAAGATTGTTCCAGAATGTGTTATACCATACACTGAAATGCACATCTTTTTCAATGTAGTATGAGCCATTGTCTGTTTAAAAGTGTGTTTATTCCGTAAATCATGAATACCATCTGTTTTCCTAAATAACGTTTGGATGTTTCCAGGTAAACTATTATTCCAGGCTTTAAACATGGTCTGTGCCGTTTTGAATTTCACCAAATCTGGAAACTTGAGCAAATAAGAATTTAAAAACAAATTATTCGTATGATCTAGGTATCCCACTCCGTTTATTAACCTCACTGCTCGTTTTTGTAAAGTGCAAATCTATTTTAAAGTGCTTTTATAATTAATACCCCACACTTCTACACAATATGATAAATAAGGTTCAATAAGTACAGAGTGTGCAATGGCTTCTTATCCAGTATATGTCTGGCTTTACCCAGTATCCCTATTGTCCTTGCTTGGAACACACATATTTAGTATGGGATTTCCAGCAAAGTCTGTAATCAATTAATATACCCAGAAACTTAACTTCATATACTCTTTCAATCATTACCTGATCTATTTCTACTTTAATTTCTATATCTATTTTGCGATTTCCAAATATGATAAACTTTGTTTTACTCAGATTTAGTGACAGTTTGTTTTTGTCAAACCAATCTTTTAATTTGGATAATTCAACGTTAACCATTTTTATGAGTTGATTTAAATCATCCCCCGAACAAAAAATATTTGTGTCATCAGCAAAAACAACCAGTTTTAAAATATTTGATACCTTAAAAATATCATTAATATATAAGATGAACAATTTGGGTCCTAGTACTGACCACTGGGGGACACCACAGGTAATGTTTAGGCTCAATGATTTATAAGTTCCAATTTGTACAAACTGTTGTCTATTACTCATGTAACTATGCAGCCAATCTAGTGCTGCCCCTCTAATCCCATACCTCTCCATCTTTTCTAACAACAATCCATGATCAATTGTGTCGAATGCCTTTTTAAGGTCAATAAACACACCCAGTGCATATTTCTTATTGTCCATACAACTTGTAACCTCCTCTACTACCTCCAACAAAGCCATGGAAGTTGATCTCGATGATCTAAACCAGGGGTCACCAACCCTGGTCCTCGAGGGCCGGTGTCCCTGCAGGTTTTAGATGTTTCCCTGCTTCATTGCACCATGATACAAGTGACTGTGTCATTAACAGAACTATCCAGACTTTGATGACAAGCTGGTAACGAGGATTAATTAGAATCAGGTGTGTTAAAGCAGGGAAACATCTAAAACATGCAGGACACCGGCCCTCGAGGACCAGGATTGGTGACCCCTGATCTAAACCCATACTGCCCATCATTTAGCAACTTATTGTCGTCTATGAATCTGTCCAATTGAACCACAAATAATTTTTCTAGTATCTTGGAAAACTGGGACAGAAGGGAAACAGGCCTGTAATTGGTAAATAGATGTTTATCACCCGTTTTGTGTACAGGGATAACTTTAGCCAGTTTCATCTGGTCTGGAAATACTCCTGATCTCAATGAAAGATTATAAATATGAGAAAGGGGATCAATGATCCCATCAATAATGTTTTTTATCAATGCCATGTCAATATCATTTCCATCAGTAGATGTTTTATTAGCGCTATTTTTTATAATTTCTATAATTTCCCCTTTGTCCACAGTTTCCAGAGAGATTGAGTTAGAGTTTCTCTCCCCCCAAGCCACCTCCTCAGCAACCTTCCCTGTTCCTTTTATTTCTTTGGCTAGATTTGGACCAACACCTACAAAAAAGTGATTAAACCCATCAACAATATCTTTCATGTTTGTGATCTTCTTATCCTTGTACTCAAAAAGGTCGGGGTATGTGAGCTCAGCTGGTTTATTTCTAATGACACTATTTAATATGTTCCATATTCCTTTAATGTTATTTTTATTCTTATCTACTAGTCTTGTATTATTGATCACTGATGGAGTCATGAACGAGTGAAGATGGTTGAATAAAAACAAACTTACACTTCCTCAGACCTCCTGGTGTCAGAAATCGTTTTCCAGCAGGCTCCACCCTGGAAGGAGGAGGAGGGGGGGGGGGTCAGACCAGAACACAGTTGATTCCGTATTTCACAATTATTCCCATGCACGTCTGTCACACTTGCACACACATGAACAACGAACCAACAATAATGAACAAAATAAAGGACAGGATACATCAAAGACAGCAACATGTGTTGGTTCTCTGTTATTTATTGATGTCATAATATAAAGGTGAAGGTTGGAAAATTTGAATATATTGCAAAACTTCATTCGTTTCCGTAAATTCAACTAAAGGTGAAACAAGTCAAGTCAGATTTATTTATATAGCACAATTCATGCACAAAGCAACTCAAACTGCTTTACATAACAACGTTCCAATAGGCTTCTTGAATTACAATCAACATCATACAGAACACAATAAAAACATTAACCGTAAGATTAAAGAATAAAATTAAAAATTAAAATAGAAATAAGAAATAAAAGCTGACAGTCGATAAAAAGTGCTGCGGTTTAGCAGCAGTTAAAGGCAGAAGTAAACATAAGGGTCTTTAGCTTAGTTTTAAAAATAGGCAAAGTTGGGGCAGATCTAAGGTTTTCCGGGAGCTTATTCCAGCTATATGTGGCATAACAGCAGAAAGCGGCTTGGCCATGCTTTGTTTTGGTCCTAGCAACAGTTAGCAGACCAGTCCCTGGTGACCTAAGACGTCTAGGGGGTTCATAGTGTAGAAGCAGTTCAGAGATGAACTTTGGGCCTGACCCGTTGAGAGATTTATACACTAGTAGCAGTATTTTGATGGGGGCGGCGAGGTTGTCAACAGTATGAAGTAGGTTAGAGGTGAGCAGCGCCTCTCCAGCTCTATTGAGATACCGTCCATCCTCAGCTACAGTGACGTGCGGTGAGGTTCATGGTTGGTGAGGCACTGACTCCTTTAGTGTCAGATTTACAAATATATAAACCAAAAAGGGAAAAGGGAAGCTTATTCAATTGGCTATTGGTTATTTCATATTTCATCAGCATTCTTCACAAAAAAACACACGGTATATATTACAGATACGTAAAGGTAAGCAAAATGTGCATTTGCTCTACACCCTCCATGTGTTGGCCGTTGCAATTCTATAATTCATACAACATAAATGAGAGTATAGACTGGTGTACAAAACCACAGATTTAAATTTTGACCTTTAGTGAAATATTCAGTTGTTTTTAAAACGTTTAATTCTGATACTTTAATCAATTTAATACAGATTGCTCAACAAAAAGCATGAAAAGAAAAACAAAGAATATTTTATTTGAGGCCAAAACTTAGCTTTTAAAGGAGCCGTCTGTAAGAAATGTCCAAAACTGGAACTGCAGTCACTTTCAATATATTGTTGAGCGGCGTGTACCCTCCCCCTCCTCCCCCCGACCAGAGGTTGCCAGTTAGGCTGCAGATTGCAGCAGGAACGTAGGCTGCCATGGCTGCGATAATTAGAGCCGAGCTGGCAACCCGGATGCAGAAACAATACTGACTTGGTGATTGGGAGATAGGTGGAGGGTGGAGCTTCAGAAACAATACTGACTTGGTGATTGGGAGATAGGTGGAGGGTGGAGCTTCAGAAACAATACTGACTTGGTGATTGGGAGATAGGTGGAGGGTGGAGCTTCAGAAACAATACTGACTTGGTGATTGGGAGATAGGTGGAGGGTGGAGCTTCAGGCCAAAACAAAAAATGACAACATAAACATCAGTCGAGGGCTGCAACTCCTCTTTTTAAACTGGAATATCCTGGCTTGAGTGCTGTTGTCAGTGACATAAGTATTTGAAATGAACATGATTTTTAAATGTCTGTTGACATATCGGGGTCATTTTATGATTTGTTTTATTATTGCTCTTACATACAGCTCCTTTAAATATTCTATTGTATTTTTCTTAGTCTAATCTCTTTTTTATAAGATTTAAATTAAAAGTGTTTGTACCCGTTGGCTCACGTACGCCCCCTTCAGGGCGGCAGAGTATTGTCTGCCTCACCCTGGGCCTTTTTCATTGCGGTTTTATTTCCCATCAGCAAAACTAAATATGTTACAAACAAGCATTCAACTTTAATGGTTAACGACATTAGCCAGACTGTGGAAAATCAGGTCAAATAAACGTATCTGCAAACATTATATTGGCGACATGCAGAGATACGGCAACCAGCCGCGCCAATCACACGTATCAACCCAGTTTGTGATGATCGTCCAATCAGAGGCTCAGCTCACTGCTGCTGCACCTCACGTTTCAGCCCCGTATTTGAACACGAAATAGGCAAATTCAGCGATTTTGACTATAAAAAATGTTTGAAATTACATACATAAAGATCAGTGGACAAATATTAATCTAAATTTGATGTTATAATTATTTATTTTTTTACTTGTCCCCTGACCGCACGTCCCTGCTCAGTGAAGAGGTAACTGCGCTGCCAGAACAGATTGAAGTTTTCTATAAAGTTCACTTTATGTAGAGGACAGGCAGTGGAGAGCCAGGTGCTTAATCCTAGAAGTCTGCTGAATCGAGCTTTGCCCCGGTTAGATGGTAGGGGACCACTGATATAAGCCTCAATGTCCAAGGAGGCTAGGATCTTTAGCAGTTCAATAAAGTCAGCTTTTAGTATATCTGATTGTTGCTTGTAAATATAATTTGTTCCAATATGCAAAACGATCTTGGTCACAGCTTGGTGCATTGCCGGTAGCTCTGGAATTTTTCCTTGTTATGTCACAGATCATGTATACAAATATATTATTCCCCACTACACTCAAAGCGAGATATTTCAAGCCTTTATTTGTTATAATTTTGATGATTATGGCTCACAGTTTATGAAAACCCCAAATAAAAAATGAAATCAATAAATGATTTGATCATCAAAATTGTAACAAATAAAGGCTTAGAATATTCTGCTTTGCATGTAATGAGACTATGTAATGTATTAGTTTCACATTTTAAGTTGAATTATTGAAATAAATTAACTTTTCCACCATATTCTAATTTTTCGACCTTCAGCTGTATCTGTTTATATTTACCATCGTATCATATATTATCATATAATAGGCTAGTTCAGTTGCTACATGGTTGTCTGTCTGTACAGTCATGCAAGTTATTTAAACTTTAAATCAAAGCAACTTGTTTTTTCAAATAGAATAAATACATTTCTATGCATTTTAGAAGTTTTGGGGATGTCCCTTTTTATTGTGCCTGCGCTGCTGAAATCGGGGCGTTGTCAGGGTTTGACATTTCCCCCAGTTTGAGTTTCAGTTCTGTCCCTCCTGTTTCCATCTGCCCTGATTGTCTGCACTTGTGTCTCGTTATCCCCTGTGTATATCTGGTCTTGTCTTTCCCCTTCTCCAAGCAGTGTGTCCTACCTGAAAGTGTCCTACCTGAGAGTGTCCTAACTGAGAGTGTCCTACCTGAGAGTGTCCTACCTGAGTGTCCTACCTGAGAGTTTCCTACCTGAGTGTCTCCTACCTGAGAGTGTCCTACCTGAGTGTGTCCTACCTGAGTGTCCTACCTGAGAGTTTCCTACCTGAGAGTGTCCTTCCTGAGAGTGTCCTACCTGAGAGTTTCCTACCTGAGAGTGTCCTACCTGAGTGTGTCCTACCTGAGTGTCCTACCTGAGAGTTTCCTACCTGAGAGTGTCCTTCCTGAGAGTGTCCTACCTGAGAGTGTCCTACCTGAGTGTCTCCTACCTGAGAGTGTCCTACCTGAGTGTGTCCTACCTGAGTGTGTCCTACCTGAGTGTGTCATACCTGAGAGTGTCCTACCTGAGTGTGTCCTACCTGAGAGTGTCCTACCTGAGTGTGTCCTACCTGAGAGTGTCCTACCTGAGTGTGTCCTACCTGAGTGTGTCCTACCTGAGTGTGTCCTACCTGAGTGTGTCCTACCTGAGAGTGTCCTACCTGAGTGTGTCCTACCTGAGTGTGTCCTACCTGAGTGTGTCCTACCTGAGTGTGTCCTACCTGAGAGTGTCCTACCTGAGTGTGTCCTACCTGAGAGTGTCCTACCTGAGAGTGTCCAGTCTCCAGCGGGGATCCTCCAGTCTAGACAGAAGCTTCAGTGCTGACACTACTGGATGGTTGTAGCTCAGGTCCAGCTCTCTCAGGTGCGAGGGGTTGGAGGTCAGAGCTGAGACCAGAGAAGAACTTCCTTCCTCTGAGATCAGACAGCCTGACAGCCTGCAGACACACAACACAGGTCTGCTGCATGTTCTCTGCTCAAGTGTCCTGCTGCAGACACGTTTAGCAGCAGGTTCACTGGGACTGGAAAAGACTTGAATGAATCCTGACCTGAGAGACTCCAGTTTACAGTGTGGACTCTCCAGTCCAGGACACAGCTGCTCCAGTCCAGAATCCTGCAGGTCGTTGTTGCTCAGGTCCAGTTCTGTCAGACTGGAGGACCGAGAGCTGAGAACTGAGGACAGAAGTGGACAGATGTTCCCAGGTGACAGCCACTCAGTCTGCAGATGGAAGAAAAGAACAACAACCAGCTTATTTCACTGTTGTGGAAGAAAATGTAGTTGTGTCTCCAACTGTTCTGCTGGTCTTCAACTCATCCTGCCCCCCCAAGTACAAACATAAATGAGAGTGTTTCCTTGTCAGAGTTCATGCTTGTGTGTGATTTTAGGTCTAATGTGTTATTAAAGTCTCTGGAAATGAAAAAACCAGCGTAAACTCACTCATGTGAGGTTGTGCAAAAGTGTAATAAGACCCAAACAAGTGAAGAAAACATGAAATCTGGAAGTAAAACCAGACGTAGTCAGAAAGTAGCCTCCACTCCAGAGGTCCAACATGTGTCTGTTGGTACTTACAGAACTTTCTTGGAGGCTTGGACCACTGGCAGCAGCCTCCGTAGAGCCTCCTCTGAAGCTGAGAACTTCTTCAGGTCAAACACCTCCAGATCTCCTGATGACAGTAAGATGAAGACCAGAGCCGACCACTGAGCAGGAGACAGTTTATCTGTGGAGAGACGTCCAGACCTCAGGTACTGTTGGACGTCCTCCACCAGAGACCGATCGTTCAGTTCATTAAGACAGTGGAACAGGTTGATGCTTCTCTCTGCAGACAGATCCTCACTTATTTTCTCCTTGATGTATTTAACAGTTTCCTGATTGTTCTGTAATCTTCTTTGTTTTGGTTCCAACATACCTCGTAGGAGGTTCTGATTGGTCTCCAGTGAAAGACCCAGGAGGAAGCGCAGGAACAAGTCCAGGTGTCCGTTTGGACTCTGTAAGGCCTTGTCCACAGCACTCTGATAGAGGTCAGTCTCTGCTCTTGTTTTAAACCACCTGGAGGGGTTTCTCTGTTCATCCAGCAGGTTGACTCCAGACTTGATGAAGGTCTGATGGACATGAAGAGCAGCCAAAAACTCCTGGACACTCAGATGGATGAAGCAGAAGACCCGGTCCTGGTACAGGCTGCTCTCCTCTCTAAAGATCTGGGTGAACACTCCTGAGTACACTGAAGCCTCTCTGATATCTATGCCACACTCTCTCAGGTCTTTCTTATAGAAGATCAGGTTTCCTTTCTGCAGCTGCTTAAAAGCCAGTTTTCCCAGAGACTTGATCATCTTCCTGCTCTCTGGACTCCAGTGTGGATCCGCCTCAGCTCCTCCATCATACTTGACCTTCTTCAGTTTGGCCTGGACCACCAGGAAGTGGATGTACATCTCAGTCAGGGTCTTGGGCAGCTCCCCTCCCTCTCTGGTTTCCAGTACGTTCTCCAGGACGTTCTCCAGGACCGTAACAGTGATCCAGCAGAAGACTGGGATGTGGCACATGATGTGGAGGCTCCGTGAGGTCTTGATGTGGGAGATGATCCTGCTGGTCTGCTCCTCATCTCTGAACCTCTTCCTGAAGTATTCCTCCTTCTGTGGGTCAGTGAACCCTCTGACTTCTGTCACCATGGAGACACACTCAGGAGGGATCTGATTGGCTGCTGCGGGTCGTGTGGTGATCCAGAGACGAGCAGAAGGAAGCAGCTTCCCCCTGATGAGGTTTGTCAGCAGCACGTCCACTGAGGTGGACCTTCTGGGGTCACTGACGATTGTAGAGTTGTGGAAGTCCAGAGGAAGTCGATACTCATCCAGACCGTCAAAGATGAACATGACCTGGAACTCTTCAAAGCTGCAGATTTTTCTGGTCTCAGAGAAGAATCGATGAACTAGTTCCACCAAGCTGAACTTCTCTCTCAGCACATTCAGCTCTCTGAAGGTGAATGGAAGCAGGAACTGGATGTCCTGGTTGGTTCTGCCTTCAGCCCAGTCCAGACTGAACTTCTGTGTTAGGACTGTTTTCCCGATGCCGGCCACTCCCTTCGTCATCACTGTTCTGATTGGTCCTCCTCTTCCAGGTGGGGGTTTAAAGATGTCTTCCTGTCTGACGGCTGTTTCTGCTCCGTCTGGTTTCCTGGAAGCTGCTTCAATCTGTCTGACTTCATGTTCATCGTTGACCTCTCCGGTCCCTCCCTCTGTGATGTAGAGCTCCGTGTAGATCTGCTCCAGAAGGGTTGTCTTTCCTGCTTTAGTGATCCCCTCAGACACACACTGGCACTTCTCCTTCAGCTTAGACTTCAGCCGCTTTTTACAAACTTCGGCAAAAGTACCTTAATCAAAGTGGAAAAAAAAGAAACCAGTTACAGTAGTTTTTTATAAAGTTCAATTTCATTCTCCTAAAGAATCATGATGTGAACCAACACTGATCGACTCCAACGTTACGATGAGCTGTACAATATTGAGTCGAATCACTTTTACCAGCAAAACACCTCTGAACATTCAGGACATGGAAGTGACAAGAACATATGGAGTCCTGGGGTTTCTAGTACCAGGATGTTAGCAGTGCAGCCCTGGTGGGTTGTGGGTTTGTGGGTTGCTGTGTTCTAGTTATTGTTGTGGTGTCTGTGAAATGGATTTTTCAAGTTTAGGATTTGAAAACACCAGAAGTTGATCTAATCCAATAATCTGCAGAACCATGAAGACAATCTGGAGTTCAGCAGGACTCCTGGAAGAGGAAAACCTGGACTAAAATCTTCCAGTTATCTTTTGGTGTTGGTCGGTTAAACATGTTTATTGAGGTCCACTGCTGTCCTGTACAGGGAGGCTGCTACTGTAGGGGGGTGCTGGGACCATGTGGGGGCAACTGGTCTGCAGAAATGTTTAGTTAGGAGTTAACAATCAAAATAACCTTCATGTGGATCAAGAATACAGATCTGATTCCAGTAGAACATTGTTGGAACAAGATGAGCAGAGTTCCTCCCTTCATCTTTCAGTGGTTTTAATGTTGTGGCTGATCTGTGAATGATGTTCATCTCCTGAGGCATTCGGGACATTTATCCAGCAGCCTAAATGTTCAGAGAAATCCTCTTACTGCTCTGCAGACACTCAGCCAGCTTCTCCTGCTTCATTCTCCTCAGGAAGTTCGCTGTGATCTTCACAAACGCCTCTCTGCTGCTCCTCTGCTCTTCATCCTCACCCTGCCACACATGCTCTAGGGATTCTGGGTAATCTGGACTCAGAACTTTCTGGATCTTCTTCAGCTCGTCCTTCACAAACATGACAATGTCGTCCTCCAGCAGCTGGAACAGAAGACCACATGGAGGACACAATGAGACTGAAATCATGGGGACAAACATCAGGTCCATGATGGACAGGCTGACAGTCCACTGGTCTCCAGAGACCAGCATGGAGACAAACATCAGACCCATGTCGGACAGACTGACAGTCCACTGGTCTCCAGAGACCAGCATGGAGACAAACATCAGGTCCATGTCGGACAGACTGACAGTCCACTGGTACCCAGAGACCAGCATGGGGACAAAAATCAGGTCCATGATGGACATACTGACAGTCCAGTGGTCTCCAGAGACCAGCATGGAGACAGACATCAGGTCCATGATGGACAGACTGACAGTCCACTGGTCTCCAGAGACCAGCATGGAGACAAACATCAGGTCCATGATGGACAGACTGACAGTCCACTGGTCTCCAGAGACCAGCATGCAGACAAACATCAGGTCCATGATGGACAGACTGACAGTCCACTGGTCTCCAGAGACCAGCATGCAGATGGACATCAGGACAACAGGTGGAGAAGCAGTTGTTGTTCATGTACAGACCTGAAAGACGGAGTCCAGCTGGGTCTGATTCTGCTGGACAGACGGACCACTGGGGGACTCTGAGATCTGCTGGTCCACTCTGTGGAGAAACCAGGAAGAATTAGCTCACATCATGTCTGTCCTCACAGAGACAAACAGCAGCTGAAGGTCCATGAAGTCCTGTTGGGATGAGGACAGTCCACCAGAGGACTGGTGGTGGTGAAGGTTTACTAGTCCTGCTGATCCACCGAGAACATGTGACCTCAGTGAAAAGTTACAACAAGATCAGGAACACGGACAACTGATGGAGACATGAAGCAGCTGAGGAACTCTGGACCATCATCAGCATCAGTAAGAGGAACTCTGGACTATCATCAGGATCAGTAAGAGGAACTCTAGACCATCATCAGGATCAGTAAGAGGAACTCTAGACCATCATCAGGATCAGTAAGAGGAACTCTAGACCATCATCAGGATCAGTAAGAGGAACTCTGGACCATCATCAGGATCAGTAAGAGGAACTGTAGACCATCATCAGGATCAGTAAGAGGAACTCTAGACCATCATCAGGATCAGTAAGAGGAACTCTGGACCATCAACAGGATCAGTAAGAGGAACTCTGGATCATCATCAGGATCAGTTAGAGGAACTCTGGACCATCATCAGGATCAGTAAGAGGAACTCTGGATCATCATCAGGATCAGTAAGAGGAACTCTGGATCATCATCAGGATCAGTAAGAGGAACTCTGGATCATCATCAGGATCAGTAAGAAGAACTCTGGACCATCATCAGGATCAGTAAGAGGAACTCTGGACCATCATCAGGATCAGTTAGAGGAACTCTGAATCATCATCAGGATCAGTAAGAGGAACTCTGGATCATCATCAGGATCAGTCCTCTGGAAGGTGAGACCTCCAGATGTGTCAACCAGAGGAAAAAGCTCCTGACAGGAGATGAAGATCTATGAGGAGGAAGCTCAGATCTCCATCAGGTGATGGAGGACCACAGGGGTCCAGGACTACATGGATCTACTCAGGAAGAAACATGGGGACATTTCCTAACACGAGGACTGATTTAAATGCATTTAATGTGTTTAAATACATCTCACCTCTCTGAAGAAGAATGTTGGTCTCCTTTAAAGTCAATAAAATCATCCTTTGACCGGTCGCTCTTCAAGGACAAACAGCTGGGTTCATGTTCAAGAGAGTCTCTTTTCTGATGGACCCTGATAGAAGTAAAAAGTTTAAAATGTAAATATTCTATTCATATGAAAAATAAGTTATACAGATAAAATATTCCGTTTTTTTAAAAAGTATTAAACATAAATCATTGGCACATTTTGGATACACTCACCTCTTTACACCAGAATGTTGGTCTCCTTTGAAGTTAATAACATGTTCCTTTGAGTGGTCGCTCTTCAAGGACACACAGCTGGGTCCAGGTCCGGGTCCAGGTCCAGGTCCAGGTCCAGGTCCAGGTCCAGGTCCAGGTTGATTCCTGTAATAATGAGGTTTGGTGATGTGAGTCTTGAGCTCTGACATGCAGAAGAGTCAGGGACAGTTAGAGATTCTCATCTCACCTCTGAGCTTTGCTCCGACTCTCATGTTCCCCACACAGAGAGGTTTTAGAGGGAGGGACTCCCTCCTCTCCGTCCTCACACTGGTCCATTCTGCTGAATTCACGTCCACATCAGCTCACACACACACCTTCATCTGCAGAGGAAACACACATCAGCTCACACACACACCTTCACCTGCAGAGGAAACACACATCACTGGTGTTGGACAGAGACCAGCTGATCCTGCTCTGGTTGGCTCCTCTCTTTTGTTTTTTTGCTTCTACTGAGCAGTAGAGGTCACTTGGCTCTATTTTTATTTTTATTTCTTTACCGTCCAAATGTTGGAAAGGGTCCCAAAGTAATCAGTCTGTCCTCCACCAAGCCAGTCCATCAGGACTAACATGCTCTAACTAGCTGGAACAAGTGTGAAACAACAATGAGGTGATTCTGTTTTTACTACAGAAACTCGGAAATTTCATTACTGTAAATGTGATGAAGCTCAGAGGTTGATCTGCAGAGACAAAGGTTACATGTGCAAAGATAAGGAGATAAACATGCTGTATCCAGTGCAAACGAGTAATAAATGTGATATGAGGTGTGATGATTGACAGAGTTCAGAGTCCAGAGTGCTGGGTGTGTCTTGATTAGGAGGTTTTATGACCTGGAGAAGAAACTTCTTTTACGTCTCTCAGTAAAAATGTTTCATTTAATCAGCCTGTTGTTTTTAACCCCGTCTGCATGAACCTCTGGGAGCTTCTGTGTCAACAGTGATGCTATTGGAAGTTCAGTCACGAAGACTTCTGGATGAAGATACGCCGTCTTCAGTAGTTACACAAGCACCAAAGAACAACTTCTTCCAGGAACCAAACTGACTTTAATGCTGTAGACGACAGCTTCATTCCAGAGAATAAAAACACCTCACAGTTTGATTGATGAAGAAAACTAATGATCATTGATCATCACTGGGTCTCTGATCTGTGCAGCAGCAGCAGCAGCTTTGCTGCCTCACCAGCTTGGGACCAGAAAGGTTTTTGCACACAGCAAACCGATGACGGAAAGGAAAGGTTGTAACGCAAAGTTCTTCTTTTCTATGTTTATTTCAAAAACTGAAAAATCCCACAAAATACAGAACCAAATCCTTAACATTTATGAATAAAATAAAGTATGCTGGTCAAAAAACTGTGTAGCTCAAAGGTGCAGTGACTTGTAAACTTTCACTGAATTACCGGAAAGGAATGTAACAAAAGGTATTAATCCTCTTAAACAGAAATCACATTTATGCAAAATGGCTACAACAGATCAAAAAGAAATCCATTAAAAATATCGTCATCTAACTATCATGTAGATTTGTCTTCAGACACAAGAATGATCAAAGTCTGCAGTGAAAACCGACGGAGCAGAAACTAACAGGAAAGTTCCTGAATAAAAAGTTCAAACTTACAGTTTCTAAAAACAGTCCGAAGAGTTGAAGATGAAGATTCTGCAGTCTGAACAAAACCCACTGAGACGCAACTGAACTGATCCTGGAATGAGTCAGAGCTGCACCTGTGGAGGAGGAGGAGGAGGAGGAGGAGGAGGAGGAGGAGGAGGAGGAGGAGGAAGAAGAGGAGGAGGAGGAGGAGGAGGAGGAGGAGGAGGAGGAGGAGGAGGAGGAGGAGGAGGAGGAGGAGGAGGAGGAGGAGGAGGAGGAGTCTCATTAATAATCTGGCTGAACTTAATAAATGAAGGTGACAATTTATATTGAAGGTTGTGAATGAATTTCAACTAAATTATTGAGTAAATTAACTGATATATTTTTTTAGGTTTATTAATTTATTTTGGGTCACCATTGTTTGGTTCACCACAGAATAAATCCCATGATTTACTGGCTCCTGTGTGTTTCTACCAACAATGTCCATCCAGCGGTCAGCTGTTGGGACATAGTGTGTGTGATGTCATCAGTGATGTCATCAGAAATGCCACTTGTGGAGTGATTGATCAGTGATTGATCAGGGCGTGACACCTGCTTCCATCATGAAGACATCCCTTACTTGTCGTTCTTGAATATCTCAGACTTTTTGACTCCAGTGAAGAATCAGGGGTGAGGGTTAGATCCCACAGATCCACCTGAAAATATATTTTGGTCATTTTAAAATACTACCGTATTTTGATGACCATACGGCGCACCCTCAGTTTTGTGTGTCATTTCTGTATTTAAAACACACACACGGTGCACCAACCAAAAAGGCGGCGTCTACACACACACACACACACACACACACACACACACACACACACACACACACACACACACACACACACACCAACACACACACACACACACACACACACACACACACACACACACACACACACACACACACAGGTCCCAAACAGCTGTATCGCTGATAAAGATGAGCACAGATTTATGAGCATGGGGCGCAGTGTGAGGAGAAGAAAATGTAACTGCTCTGGACAATGCGACCATTAAGATGTGGAGCGGAGGACGGGAATTTGAAAAACATTATCTGCTCAAGACATGTAACTAGCGGCGTGAGACAGGGAGAGTATTGGACCGTATTAGATAAAGATAGTCAGATAATGAAAGGGAGTTGAACTTGGTTGCAGAAGACATACAGGTGCGGGGCCAAATGTCGACATGAATGGACAGAAAGTCACATGTATGCGCTAAATTGTACACATTTACCAGTGATGTCATAAATATAAGGTCTGTTTGGGCTTGAATTGAAGGCAAAACCTGTCTTGTGGGGGGCCTAAATGGGAAAGATTGTTTTCATCTTCCTCCAGTAAACGGCAAGTGAGGCCATAACGGAGGAAGATGGTGAGGCTTGGGGGGCGGCCCCGGCTTTCTGAACAGTATAAAAAGAGGAGAAAATCCACAAAGTTTTCAGAGTTGGTTACCGGAAGCCGGCTCTCCTGTGTTTGGTACAAATTGTAATTCTTACAATAAAGACCTTTGCAGTATTTGAACGGAACGCCAGCCAAAACCTGACTCCAGTGTTTTTCTTCAGTCCATTGATGAAAGTGTTATTACTTATAGAGAACTTAGTTTATGTGGGGGTCCTGAAAAGGATTCTCTACAATTGGCGAGCCGAGCTTTCAGGAGGAAGTGACCAGACTAAGGCTGCAGGCACCAGCCGGACACGGGAACCCCAAAAGGGCCCTAAAAAAAATCCACCAAAAGAGAGGTGAGATAACAAATCTTTTTTCCTTTTTTTCTAAAATTAAATGGGACATCCACCCTCCGGCTGGCTCCAATGGTTAAAAGGTACTCGTGTAAACTTTCCAAAAAACTTAGAATTAACAAACTTTAAAATATATACGAGCACTTTCTTGTATAAAGGGACTGTTGGGTTGGGAGAAAGAAAAGGAAAAAAAAAGAATAAATTCCAGCACTGGCATGGCAGCCCCTGTGTCCAACTGGCCTCACAGCAGGTTATGTTCATATGTTTGGTCCCAGTTGTTTCTGGTAGGAGGAATCACCATGGAGACAACGTAACTGAGAGGTTAAGTTGATGGACTGCTGATCCATTCTGCTCTGTACACAGAAGTTGCAGAGGTTAGTGCTCTAAACGTAGCACAGTGAGGTGGCATGAAGCTGCTTCAGAGCTGTAACTACCTGCTTATTTCAACAGGGTCTTCATGGAGGCCCTGTGGCTTAGTTGGTCAAAGCACCTGTCTAGTAAACAGAAGATCCTGGTTCAAATCCCAGCAGAACCTCTAAACTCAGATGGCTTGAGATGCCTGAAAGATTATTTATCTCTCAGTTCTGGTTCTGGTAGTATTTCTCACGTGCTTGCTTATTTATAGCAGAGTACTTTGTCAACAGTATTCCTGCTCTTAGTGAACGTGGATGCTCTCTGTTTTCGTCATTCTATTCTTACAACTTCCTGTCTTAACAGGCCCTCCGACATGTAAAGTATAACCACAATACGGAAGGTAAGGCACAATGTCAATCATCCATGAATTGCCCTTTCTACGGTTATCTAGAAATTAATCCTCTTTTCTCAAGATCAACTTTTTCAATAAACAGTAAACTGCAAGAACACAGACACACAGACAGTTTGTGTTTAAAATTACTTATCACTGCAATAAAATAATCAGTGATTTGTTCTGTGAAATAAAAATCCTAAATACTTGTGTATTATCCTGGCCTGCCTGATCTCAGGAACCCCCATAGAAGGGGATGTAGCTCAGTGGTAGAGCGCATGCTTAGCATGTATGAGGCCCCGGGTTCAATCCCCGGCATCTCCATTGAATGTGTCATTACACCTCATACAGTAAGGAAGAGAACAGTAACAGTAATTGTTATATAAAGGATGAATTATGTTCAGAGTTGTACAAACTCAGAAGATGAATTGGACTTGCTGCCACAACCATCAACTTGAACATTTTGAATTGTACATGGAATGTGTAGACAAATAAATTTGCCTTGCGTCTCCTGATGAACAAAGGAAATTATTTTTTTTAAATTAATTTTGTTCCTCCTTTCATCAAGGCAGGTGATGGTTCAGAGTTGAACAAGTTACATATCAAAGTTTTCTGTTGCAGCTAAAGTTAGTCTGGTTGGTGAACTCGTGAGGATGGATAAAACAAAACTGAAACTTCATCTTGACCCTGATGTGAGTTGAACACATAACCTTCTGATCTGGAGTCAGACCCGCTACCATTGCACCACAGAGCCGTCTCAGACCTTTTCATTTCTGAAGTTGTTTAATTTGTAAAAAATCTTTTGACTAAACATCCCAGGTCTGGAAAAAGTTACCCGGTGAGAGGTTTCATTACATGTAACACTAAACATGTGATTTACATGCTCAAATGCCCCTGCAACATGGTGTATGTAGGCAAAACTATACGTAGTCTGAAGCAGAGAATTAGTGAACATAAAAGTTCCACCAGACGTGCTGATCCTAACTATCCAGTTCCCAGCCATTTTAATGCTTTGTCTCATCCCATCTCTCCCCTCCGTTTCCAGGGAATTGAGCATGTACAGTTGCCAAGAGGAGGTGACATTGACAGAATATTATGTGGAAGGGAGCTCTTTTGGATACACTCATTGGACTCTCTTTACCCTAAGGGCCTAAATGTTGAGTTTGACATGAGTGTTTTGTTATAATATGGATTTGTGTAGATATGTCGTGGACCTATTACTGTAGGGCTAAGGGCACTGCATGTTATGACGACTTGCCTGGTGTTTATGCAGTGTCTTTACCCTTTATTGAGTGGCATGTATATATTTACTATACTGTGTATATATATACACAGTATAGTAAATATATATATATATATATATATATATATATATATATATATATATATATATATATATATATATATATATATATATATATATATATATATATATATATATATTTACTATACTGTGTATATATATAATAATAAACTTTATTAAACTTTATTAAGGACACAAGGTCCATAGCACAACAGACAACAGACAAAGGGTACAAAAAATAAAGATAAAATCCACAGTAATCACATATCACATGACATTTACATATAGGCTTATACGCCAATGATTCCAGATTCTGGAGAAGAACCTGACTGAGCTCTGTGCAGGGTTAGTCAGTGTGAGAATTAAATTGTTCCCAGAGTCCGACAACCTGCACATACATCCGTGCATAAGGTAGACCCTCCAGGAATCTGCGATTCCGTGATCGCGGAATTTTTCGCGGATTTCACGGCTGTCCCTGGATTTACAGACCTTCCGTGGATTTCAATGTCTGGTGCAGAAAAATCACTTTTACTGGGATTAATATTGCATATGTCCGCGCTGAATATGCAAATTATGCGGGGCTCGCTTGATTTCACCCCATCATTGCCGCACATTTTCGCATAAAGTTTGGAAAAAGGGGGGAGTGTTGTGAGTGACACGTCGGGACGCCCGGTCGCGACGTGCGGGACCCGCCCGGGGACCTCCGCACCCCTCGCCGAAACCGCCACCCCCCAAACAGCAGCTCTCACCCGCGGGGGTGAGAGGAAAAAGAGATTGCCGTCTCCGTCCAGCCCCCCGCTTGCGCGGTGGGTGCGGCTGCCGGTGGACTCAGGATCCGCGCTGACCGCGTACCACTGCGCCTGCGAGGGCCGGTGGAGGCGGACGCATGCCAAGCTCCCATCCACTTGGGGGATCTTGGCGGCGGACGCGTGGGGTGATGGAGCTCTGTCTCGTCCCCCTCGTCGCACCGGTGCGCCTGGCAATCACCCGAGCACCGAGCCGCGGGCTGGAGGGAGAGAGACGACCGGCCTCCCGGCCGCCCCGCCCCTCTCCCCTTCCACCTGCGCTCTCCTTTTTTTTTCTCCTACGACCTTAGATCAGACTAGACAGCCCGCTGAATTTAAGAGGGAAGAGCTCAGCGCCGAATCCGCAACTTCCTGCATATTTCGTATTTCATATTTTGCAACTTTCCGCATTTTCCGCAATTTCACCGCATAAAAGCACATAAAAAACCTGCACATTTAATCGCATAATCAATGATTTTAGCCCGCAGAATCAAGGATTTTAGCCCGCGG
Source organism: Cololabis saira (assembly GCF_033807715.1). Taxonomy (NCBI): domain Eukaryota; kingdom Metazoa; phylum Chordata; class Actinopteri; order Beloniformes; family Belonidae; genus Cololabis; species Cololabis saira. The sequence goes on from NC_084609.1 coordinate 74,995, forward strand.
AATGAAGGATTTTAGCCCGCATTTTTCTGGAGGGTCTAATAAGGTTACTAGTACAGCAGTGCAGGTAGGCACACCGACACTGACAAACAGCTGACTTGCACTGCTCCAGCGTGGCACCTTGAGCAACAGCCTCATCCCATCATTATAGGCGACATACAGTTTCTGCATACTGGTCTTTTTATAGCGACGCCACAAGTGAGCAGTATACATGGGGGTACAATAGGCTCTAAAAAGTGCAGCCTTCACAGGTACAGAGCACACACCAAATTTGCGTATAAGTGTGTTCGCTTGCGCATACAATGCACAACACTGTCTATAAATGTCCCTATCATCAGACAGGTCGTCATTAAAATAGTGTCCCAAGTATTTAACCTCATTGCACACTTTGAGGACAGTGCCAGACAAAAAGAAGTCAGGAAATGACAGTTTGCTGTCCTCTTTGGTCCTGACGATCATTATGTTGCTTTTCTTTGCATTATAGAGAATGTCAAAGTCGAGGCCATATTGTGAGCAGACCCTCAGTAGCTGTTGAAGACCAGCACTATAGGGTGAAAAAACAACTAAATCATCAGCGTACATCAGGTGGTTGATGATGGTGTTACCAACCACGCAGCCTGTACCACAAGCACTGAGCAGCTTGGATAAGTCATCCATATAAATATTAAATAAAAATGGAGATAAAATGCTACCCTGTCTAACTCCATTGCATACTCCAAACGGAGCAGACATAAAGTTACCCCACTTTACATGCATTGCCTGATGAGCATACCAAAAAATCAGAATCCTTAAAAGATACTTGGGAACACCTCTGCTGTGCAATTTATAAAACAATTTTTCATGGTTTACACGATCAAAGGCTTTAGAAGCATCAATGAAACACAGAAACATTGTGGAATTATGCCTGTTATACAGATCTAAAATCTCCTTTAGAGCAAAAATACACATATCGCTCCCATGTCTGGGTTTGAAACCAAACTGGTTATCAGATGTCAGGACAAACAGTTCTAGCCTGTTCAGTAAGATCCTCTCCAGGATTTTGGATAAAATACTGGCTAAGGCTATAGGTCGATAATTTTCACTACTATTTATTTTACCAGCTTTGTCTTTAATAATAGGCACCAATACAACAGATAAAATGGAATCAGGTAAAATACCATGAACTAAAAACCCAGTAAAACAGATGGCAAGCAGAGGACAGAGTCTCCTACTTCCAAATTTTAAATGCTCTGCAGAAATCTTGTCCTTACCACATGCCTTATTATCTTTTAGCATCATAACTGCATCAAAGACTTCTTGTGGAGAGACTGCCACATCTTCAGAGTTATCAATACTGCCCACTGTGGAGCTGTTACTCTTAACACAGTTGAACAGTTCATAATAATGTTTCTGCCACAACTGAGTAATTTCCTCTGGACCGCTTTCACCATCAATATTCGTCGGCAGAGAGGTTTTACAATTATTAATCTTTTTAATTTCTTTCCAGAAATCATTTAAATTATTATTTTGCATTTTCTTTGCAAGTGAGTCGGACTTGATTTCATTCTCATTTCTTTTAATGAAACGTAACGCATATTTAAAATTTGCATTTGCCCGTTTCTTGTATTCAAATAATGGACCATGTTTATGTCTCCCTGACTCCACCCAGGCTTTGAAGGCCCTCCTAGCTTCAGCATGAGCCTCTTCAACATATTCATTCCAGCCTGGCTTGGCTGTGTATGTCTTGTGTGTCTTATACAGAGGCCTACTTGACACAAGGAGGGACTCTACAATATGAGCATACAAGGAGCACAACTCTATACCATGTTGCGGATTCTTACAGTTAATATCACCACATATAACTGCATCTTTTGGTAGCTTCATATTACTCAGCAAGATGTCAGACTGAACATAGTATGCTTTAAGTTCTTCCTCAGTCAACTTGGACCAATCTATTCTCCCTGCACGCATATCATTGCTCATAGATGAGAGAGCAGGTAGGTTGCCCAGATTCACAGATAAAAACAAAGGCACATGATCAGAAGTGGCAAGTTCATAATTAATGGACATGGACTCTAAGGAGTCATGTGCAGAAGATGTACATATGCAGTGATCTAACCATGAGGTTGTGTGCCACGCCTCACTGATGTAAGTGAAGCTATTATCTGGCAAGAGCACTTTACTGGAGAAAGTCAGACCATTATCAGAACAGAACCGTATTAAATGATTTGCAAATAAGGAGTTACCATCAGAAATATCTGCATTCATGTCACCCACAATAAAAAAACAGGTGGAAACGTTGTCCTGTATGAAAGACATAACACAAGCCAACCTGTGCAGGTATTCATCTTCATTCTGGTGACTTTCAAAGGGTGTTTAGATGTTCAGAATAACACATTTTTGTCACCACAGCAGAATTCAATTCCTATAGCCCAGTCCACATCTAATCTGACCACGTTAACCAACTGATCATATTTTTTGTGCCATAGGACAGCAACGCCGCCAGGTATACGGCCACGAACTAATATATATATTAGTTATTAATATATATATATATATATATATATATATATATATATATATATATATATATATATATATATATATATATATATATATATATATATATATATATATATATATATATATAAATATATATATATAAATATATATATATATATATATATATATATATATATATATATATATATATATATATATATAATTATATATATAATTATACTGTTATTATTAATACCGTTATGCTGCATGTGTGTGTTGTGTGTACTGATGCTGCACAAAGCGAATTTCCCCACTGAGGGATAAATAAAGGACTATTTAATCTAATATAATCTATATAGGCTATATATTTATAATTTATATATAATAATAATGAAATATTATTTCAAACTAAAAACACGAGTTTTCTTTAATGTTATCCACCTTATTCCTACGCCCCATGAGGCTTTGCGCGAATTGTGGGAGCTCCTTCCGGTGCTGCCAGAACCGCGTTTGTTTACATGCTGAGTGAACGCGTTAACCCTCTTTCTCCGAGCGTTGGGGATATAAAACATGTGGAAACACCACCTGTCACAGCTCAAACGGGACAATATCATCTCACCTCTGCCTCCTGCTGTTGAGGGATGGGAGGACGACCTGAAGAAGTGAAGAAATGCTTAGAAGATGAGAAGTATCTCATTCTTCCCAATGGGCAAAGTGGATACTCCTCCAGGTGGGTAAATATTGTTACTTATCAGTACTCGAGATGAGGGGGGATGGCATCCCCCCTGAAATAAAAACGGTCCAAATCATCCCCCCTTTCCATCCCTTATGTCATTTCATTAATGAATGTGGTTTTACTGCTATTTCAACATTTAGAGTCATCACCAGAAAATAACATTTGGCAATTTTCACCTGTTTCAAGTAAATTTTCACCTGAAATAAGTAGGAAAATCTGCCAGTGGGACAAGATTTATCTTCTTATTACAAGCAAAAAAATCTTGTTCCACTGGCAGATTTTTCTACTTATTTTAAGTGAAAATCTACTTGAAACAGGTGAAAATTGTTCTTTTTTCCAGTGATGAGTCTTGTTTTAAGTGTAATGAGATTTTTTTTTTACTAAAATGAGACATTTTAACTAGAAATAAGACAAATATTCTTGTTAAGATTTTGAGTTTTTGCAGTGATCCATGTTACTTATCCTGTGAAGGACAGAGTCATATTGATAAGTTCAGAAAAGTGTTTTTTATTGTTGTGTTTTGATGTATTTGATGTAAGCCCAGTGGATATTTAAAGCTTACAGAAGGCTGCATTTAACTGCTGCTATGTCATTCCTACAGTATTTCTGGTGTTTTGGTCACTGCTATTATTTGTAATATATTATATTATTTGTAATCAGCACAAATTATCTGTCCCCATATGATCAAATCCACCATCCCCCCTGATTTTTTTTTTTACAACTCGAGTACTGCTTATAATCTATGAACTAATGTGACAGGTAGGCTACTTGTGAACCTACATTAAGACAAACTGTAAGCCATCTTTTATATTTATTCTTTCAGGTCCAGCTGGCAGTGATGTTCCTGGGGCTGCAGAGCTGCAAGCTGCTTATCTGGACCAACTGAGCACCTGGAGTTCCACATTTCATTTGACAAAGACTTCAGATACACACATGAAACACCTCCAGAACTTTTCACACATACTTCACACAAACATTTGTAGATGAATTTGGTACAAAGAAGATTCAGCTCTGCCTCTCTGTATAAAGCTAGGGGGAAAACAGTACAACAGACTTCATTTTTGTTTTCAGTTTTATTAAAAACACAACCTGAAAGATCCCCTCCTGACATATTAGGACATACAATATTGGGACAGGAATCAAAACATTTTAACACAAAAATATTGTTTAACAAAAGCACATTACATTTGTGTCTTAAGTGAGAGAAATTCAGTTTACTGTCAGAGGACTATTTTAACTTTTATTTCCTCAAAAAAAATAACAATTGCAGCTGGACCTCAGTTGTTTTCAGAAAATGTTAAATGAATGAAATATGTAAGTGCAGCTCTACAAACTACATACAGCACTTAACCTGTTGAGAGTTGTGTGTTAAAGATACTGTAAGTGTAACGGTACCTCAATTGTTTTCAGAAAATGTTAAATGAATGAAATATGTAAGTATGTTTAAGTGCAATATTAAATGTCTTCTCACTTTTCACTTGAAATAAACTCAGCTCTTTAATTCACTAAACCAGCACAAATCTTGAGCATTTTGTCAATTTTGGGCACAAAGTTAATTTGTTCCTGTTTGAGAAAGAATCTTGTACACCTTCAGGTGCCTTATTCAACATGAATGCAGCCATGAGCAATGCGGCGTGTGTGAGTGACCTCCTCACTGGTCAGCTGGCATCCTTTGCGTGTGAATGCTGGAATGATTAGCTTCACCCTACGCTCCTCCAGCAAGTCTCTAACTGTGAAACCACGGTCACCCATCACCTCATCACCAGCACGTAAATAATAGAATAGGTGTGGTCCTCCATCCCTGGATCTGACCACTGTGTTTGGGCATCACAGGAAGCTTTGGTGTTGATCACAGCTCCTTCTGATCCATCTGGTCAGGCTCATCTGAGGGAGCAATACAGTACACAATTATTAACCACTAACACCCCCAGCCCCCTCATCAAATGTACCTGGGGGAAGACCCACAACCCCCAACCTGCAACCACATCACCTAAGCCCTCCAGAAGTTTAGGAAAAAACCGATACATTATCACAGCCAGTACTGGAGTTGAGGGGGGATGAGGGGGGATGAGGGGGGTGGCATCCCCCCCTGAAATAAAAACGGTCCAAATCATCCCCCCTGAAATAAAAACGGTCCAAATCATCCCCCCTGTAAAACTGCCACCCCCCCTTTCCATCCCTTATGTCATTTCATCAATGAATGTGGTTTTACTGCTATTTCAACATTAACATTTAACATTCTGGTTAGAGTGGAAACAGTTATAAACAAGGAAATGAAAAAACTAAAAATATGGTTTGACTGGAATAAATTATCATTAAATGTAAGTAAGACCAAGTTTATGTTATTTGGCAAAAGCACAGTAAACACAAAGGTGCAAATAGAAATAGATGGGATTGAAATTGAAAGGGTGCACGAAAACAAATTTCTTGGGGTTACAGTAGATGACAGACTGAGTTGGAAACCACACATTAAACATTTACAGTCCAAAGTTTCAAAAAGCATTGCAGTCATACACAAAGCAAAACAACTACTGGATCACAATTCACTTCGCACACTTTACTGTTCACTGGTCTTGCCATATTTACACTACTGTGCTGAGATTTGGGGAAATAATTACAAAACTTCATTACAGTCACTTACCATCCTGCAGAAAAGAGCAATAAGGACTATTCATAAGGTCAAATACTTGGAACACACAAATCCACTTTTTATACAATCAAAATTACTGAAATTCACTGACATCATATCTTACCAAACAGCAATCATCATGTTATAAAGCAAAAAACAGACAATTACCAGAAAATATCCAAAATGTATTTAGGAATCGGGAGGGAGGGTATCAGTTAAGAGGGAAACATAACTTCAAAATCTTAAACATACGAACAACCTTGAAAGGTTTCTGTATATCTATTACCGGTGTCAAGCTATGGAACAACCTAAGTGAGGAACTCAAACAAAGTCCAAACATCCAACAGTTCAAGAAAATGTACAAAAATATGTTGTTTAAAGGGTACGAAGGATAAAGTTCATGTATGATTATTGTTTGGTGATGAGAGGCAGAGAAGCCTGTGTGTGTGTGTATGTGTGGGTATATATATATGTGTATATGTATATGTGTGCATGTATGTGTAGGTATGTTTAGGTATGTGTGTATATATGGATACAGTATCTAGACTATGTATGTGTATATGTATGTGTGTATGTATATATATACAGTGTATATGTGTATGTATATATATATATAATATATATATATTTTTTTTAATTTTAGACAAAGGGGTGAGAGCTAATAAGCTATGCTTCTTCTCACTCCTTTTCGAATATGTCATTTATTTTCGGTTTTTCTATGCTTTATTATTTTGCTTCCTGGCATATTCGGAATAAACAGTACAAACAAACAAACAAACAAACAAACAAACAAACAAAGAGTCATCACCACAAAAATGTGACAATTTTCACCTGTTTCAGGTAAATTTTCACTTGAAATAAGTAAGAAAATCTGCCAGTGGGACAAGATTTATCTTCTTATTACAAGCAAAAAAATCTTGTTGCACTGGCAGATTTTTCTACTTATTTTTTCCAGTGATGAGTGATGAGTCTTGTTTTAAGTGTAATGAGATTTTTTTAACTAAAATGAGACATTTTAACTAGAAATAAGACAAATATTCTTGTTAACATTTTGAGTTTTTGCAGTGATCCATGTTACTTATCCTGTGAAGGACAGAGTCATATTGATAAGTTCAGAAAAGTGTTTTTATTGTTGTGTTTTGATGTATTTGATGTAATCCCAGTGGATATTTCAAGCTTACAGAAGGCTGCATTTAACTGCTGCTATGTCATTCCTGCAGTATTTCTGCAGCTGTTTTGGTCACTGCTATTATTTGTAATGTATTATATTATTTGTAATCAGCTAAAATTGTCTGTCCCCATATGATACCCCCCCCCCCCCCCCCCCCCCCCCTTATTTCTTTTTTACAACTCGAGTACTGATCACAGCTAAGATTTTAAATTAAATTAACAAAAAACTTTTTTCTTATCAACATGTCTGTAGTGAAACTATTGTATTTTTATTCTAATGCTGCCCTGCAGTCCGTGCCATAAACACACTTTGTATTTTAACTGCACAGAAAATAATAATAAATAATACTAAAGGTTGTCATTACCGGACAAATACTACAATGCTGTGTCCTCCATACACCTGAAATCATACCTGATGTTCTCATGACATTAACCTGAAATCATACCTGATATTCTCATGACATTAACCTGAAATCACACCTGATATTCTCATGACATTAACCTGAAATCATACCTGATATTCTCATGACATTAACCTGAAATCATACCTGATATTCTCATGACATTAACCTGAAATCATACCTGATGTTCTCATGACATTAACCTGAAATCATACCTGATATTCTCATGACATTAACCTGAAATCATACCTGATATTCTCATGACATTAACCTGAAATCATACCTGATATTCTCATGACATTAACCTGAAATCATACCTGATATTCTCATGACATTAACCTGAAATCATACCTGATATTCTCATGACATTAACCTGAAATCATACCTGATGTTCTCATGACATTAACCTGAAATCATACCTGATGTTCTCATGACATTAACCTGAAATCATACCTGATATTCTCATGACATTAACCTGAAATCATACCTGATGTTCTCATGACATTAACCTGAAATCATACCTGATATTCTCATGACATTAACCTGAAATCATACCTGATATTCTCATGATATTCCTGTCATTCCTCTGAGGATTCCCGTCTCTCCTCCGGCAGACTGTCGGATCCGAGCCACAAAGTATGATGCAGGTTTTCCTCCACAACACGACGTACCCGAGCTCCGCAAGGACATTTTAGTAAATGCTACGGTTGATAAACATGTTAAACATTAAATGTCAGAAAACAAAACCGTAACTTCTCTGCTAGATTGAAAGCAAATTGCTTTAAAATAAACCGCTGTTCATGCTCAGCTGCCATGGTTAGTCAACGGCGTTACGGAACTTCCGGCGGCTAACCGGAAGTTACTCCCACAGCAGATTCTACAGTAGAGGCTCCAGGAATAAGGTGGATACCTCAAATATCTAACAAGCTGTCCCTCATATCTCCAGATATATTTTTATTGATAATTTGATTTATTACTCATACTTGATCTTATCTATTCTTGTCATACCCAGAGAGAACCTCAAAATGTAATAGACTCCGCTACCTCCAGCTCTGCTTTTCCTTTATCTATCGAGTGCTGATCATTTCCAGTTGCTTTTATCATTTGCCGTAGCAGTCCATAGCTTAAGCTCCATACTGTGTCTAAACCATACAACCCACACCTCGTACTTTTTTCACCCATTCAAGCCTACTTGCACCTGTTTCTTCACCTCTTTTCCACACTATTTTGATCAGGAATGTTTACCCTAAATAGACTACTTGAAATCATCACTTACTTCCAATTAACTATGTAAGCTATGTTTCACCTGTGTTTTTTTGAAATGTTATACTTGCCTTAATTACATTTTGTGTTGTTCAGAACTGGATCGGGAACCACAAGAGAGGGCAAAGACCCGCTGGACCCCCCCGGCCCCCAAAGCATAAGCTGCTTTATAGCAAAGGGAGCTCCGGGTACAATGTGTTTGTGGGGGAGTGTCTTTTAACTACAGCATGTGTACTGCAGCATAGCGTCAACTATTTTGAATTATCGTTAACCTTTTTAGCGTTTTGTTTCATTTCATCATCCATTGGGAAAACCCTTCAAAAGAGAGAGGGAAAAAAGAGAAGACACAGGTCAATGTTACTGGAAATTCAGCATTATGGCAACCACACTTGTGATTTCAAATAGCATCTTTCTAGTTTGAACTGCTCATTGTATTTTTGTCTATACAGTCATTTATTTAGGGTGTCTGTGTTGAAATAACTGTCATACTAACACTTCATTAACCCTTCAGACATGCTTAAATGTGATTTTTCCCTTCCAATCTCAGGAACAAGCCATTCTTTCAATGAGGCGGCCACTAAGTGGTCCTCATTAGATGAGGACACTCAGAGGGGCTATCGGCGGAGGGCTGCAGCTCTGAACGCTGCAGACCCCCCACAGCCCCTTAGCGACAAATGGCGCTTTTGCATTAGTCTCACTTCTCCCCGGTTCTACCCGCTATGGCCCCATTTTGCGCTTTCGCACTAGGGCTGAGACGGGTAAAGCCGCTCCAAGTCGATACTTTTTTCTGTAACCATTTCAGCGAGGTTCTATAGCGGGCTGAGAAGGGACTATTTCTGACGTCACCACCCTCCTCGCCACCGATTGGTCGGGGGGCGGGGACGTCACCACCCTCCGCGCCTCTGATTGGTCGGGGGGCGGGGACGTCACCACCCTCCGCGCCTCTGATTGGTCGGGGGGCGGGGACGTCACCACCCTCCGCGCCTCTGATTGGTCGGGGGGCGGGGCCGTCAGACGTTTGAATCAGGAAGCGGGAGTCAGAGCGAGGCGACCATGGATGTATTATATAAAGGAGGCGACTCGCGGCTCGCAGCGATTTTATTATAAAGCGCAAAACGTCTGTTTGGTGATCCAACTCTGAGGTGCAGATGTTCATAAACCTGGTGCTGAGGAGAAAAAATTTAAAAAGGGATGTAGACGGGCTGTTTTACTCTCAGCCGCTCCTGGCTCCAGCTGATTTCTCATCAGCGCGACATGAACAAAGCGGTTGCGCAATCGAGTACGTCACAGCAGCTTCACCCAAACCTGCCCACTTCTCCCCTGGCAGTGCGAAAACACACGGGTGGAACCGTGCCGTACCGCGCCGAGCGGAGCCGGGCTCAACCGATACTAGTGCAAAAGTGGCAAAAGAAAGGCGGAAAAAAATAGAGGGCCACCTCAAGCGGATCCAGATGGAGGTTTGAAATCAACAAAAGAGACCTCTACTTACTGATACGTCTGGGGAAATATAAATTATTTGAATCCACTAGGACTTGCTTTGAAAACCAAGGCTGATGTCATGTATTTCCTTTATCTCACCGGACAAATCACTAGGTAGCTATTCTATAGACTGATTTCCTGACCGCGGCCTTGGGTGTTGTGGTACAAAACGTTCAACACCGTTGTTATGGCGGCGCCCACGACAGTGCTCAGAAATCGGTTTATGTTGATATAATTACCTCTGCAGACAATGTTGGGGAGGGGTAATATTTCCAACCCAATTAGTATGTTTGGAGATAAGTAATAAATAAATCATGACATTTGGATTTAGATTACATTTTGTGTCGAAAAGCAGGTTTGAATGTGTATATGTAACTACCCAGTGGCGGAACGTTATGTCTACGGGCCCCAGTGCAAGACCGATGTACGGCCCTTTAGTATGTCGCACTGTACATTGAGACGCAAACTGCAGGACAACGTCTTTAACTGAATAGACCTACTCACTCACGGTGGCGAGACTAGACTTTAATATCATAAGTGTGCGGTGACTCTTATCCACTGAAATCTTCCCTTGCTGAGTAAAAGTTTATATCAACATTAATACATCGATGCACATTCACTTTACAATCAGTAGAAAACAAAAAGTAATATAAAATAAAATGACCCGTTGCATGCTGGGAGCTCCGCCTCTCCACCTTCAATACATTATATGCTACAGCTGTGCTGTGTTGACCAGCGTCTTTGCTGCTGTAAGAAGTGATTCTTACAGATTGTCTTTTCTCCTGTCTTTTTTTGGATCCGCTTTTATGTTTAAATGGCATGATGAGACAGAGAGACAAACAATAGCATCTCTCTCTCTCACCGTGTCCTCACTGCATGCGACGGGAGCGAGCGTCAGCGTCAAAAACAGTTCCATTGCTTTATTTTTTATTTGCACTGTCTACACTGGTTGCAGGCGTCGTTTTGAGCTGGACTTTTGTCGCACCTCCTGCTTCTATTTTCTTCCTGTCGCTCGCTTTGAAAGCCGGTTGAAAGTTGAAAAAAAAGTGTAAAGCGCTGTAGGAAACGCTGATTTCAATACAAGAACCTCAATAAAGTGGCAGCTGCTGGAGGGAGATCGCCAAGGAGCTGGAAGGTTCTGATAAGATAATAAGATATAATAAGAATCTTATCTTAATCTTATTTGGGCTTAATTTGTGCCGGATCCAACAAGATCTGGTACCTATTTGATCATTTCTCGTGTCCTCTGCATTTCCCCCACATCCCAGTAATGATGTGACATGTTGACATGTTTGCTGCTTTAACACCACGAACACGCCGCTCATTCCACGCTGTTTGCTGTTTGATTGCGTCAACACACGCCGTTATTTTGTTCGTTTTTTTCCCCACTTTGGTTTGACGGTAGACCTGCTTCTATTTTCTTCCTGCCGCCTGCGTTGAAAGTCAGTTGAAAGCGCTGCAGGAAACAGTCATGATGAGGAACGGCTGATCCAGTTAGTTGAAATGAGAAGTTATCTCTATGATTCCTCTTCATTTCACTAAAAAAACCTCAGTAAAGTTCAGCTGCTGGAGGGAGATGGCCAGGGAGCTGCAAAGGGAGCGCACGGGCGGTTGGTGGGGAGAATTAAAGGAGAGTCTCGGGCGGGGTGAATAAAGGCAGATTTATGGTTCCGCGTAAAATCGACGGCGTAGGGTACGCGGTGACGCGCACCGTTCGGTGAGTGCGCCGCGTACCCTACGCCGTAAGGTCTGCGTTGGTGTAACGCGGAACCATGAATCAGCCTTTTAAAAGGCGAGTCTCCGCTGTCAATCAAAAGAAAGTGGTAGAACGTGGGGGCCGATAACGTTAATGACGTGTGAATGGGGCTCATGTAGGACTTCTCTAGTCACAAGTTATTTACGGGGCCCGCTCGCACTCATCATGGGCCCGTGACGGGCCCCCTGGCGTGCCGGGCCCCAGTGCTGTTGCACTGCCTGCACTGTCTATAGCTACGCCGCTGTAACTACCACTAGGTTCAACCAAAGACGCACTGTGACATACTAATGGTACGCTGTGACTGTCAGTTCATCTTTTTTGCTTTTACAACTATGCCTAATCTTAATCCTAATCCTAACCCTAATTTCTGAAACAATACAACAGTTTTTCCTATAACACTAGCCTAAATACTACCTAACTCTATGAATTACAAGCTAACATGTCACCTTCTGGAAACCGGGTACTATAGTTAGTCACAGAGCCAATCTATTTTAATTGTTCCATACTATTTGCCCTGTGGTTTGAGTTCTATCATTTATTTGACACAAAATCTAAATGTTTTCGTTTGATATTGTCGAAAATATTGTTTCCAAAGCCATCTGCAATCAAGAAGTTATTGAACTTATTAATGTGAAGCAAAATTATTGTCTATGGTTGAATCTAAACATATAGTAGCTTTTAGATACTAATTAACCTCTAAAACCCCAGCATTCATATTTGGGGGAAATCTTTGCTGACAATACCAGATCGACAAGCTCAAGGGTCGTGGCTTGCTTTGCGAGTATTGAGCTTGTAGATTGTCTAATTTCTGCGAAGATATTTATGGAGGGAACACTTTATGAGTCACCAGTATAGCTGTAGCCCACGGGACTGCCTCTCATCAACGACAGCCTTTGCTGCATGACGTATCACTCCACTTCTCTCTCCTGGTGTAGAATACAAATTCTGTTTTTTTTTTTTTTTTTTGTTTTTTTTTTATAGGTTGACGGGCTGGAGTCAGTTGGAGTGGAGGCGGTGGCGCTTGCCTGTGACACCCAAGACCCTAACATTATGGTCCGTACAGCCTACTCCAAAGTAGGACAGGCTTTCCTGAAACGTAAATGATTTTGGAGTCTATTGTGAAGGTAGTAGATCTCTACATTTACAATTAACTTCAACTATTCTCGGAGTTACTCCTTTTTCTTATTTGTCCTTATTCTCTATTGCATTTCTAGGAGTTCCCTTCTCAGCTCCGGCTTCGGCGGCGTCTACTGCAAAAATGCTGAAGAGTGACCTTTGCAAAAAGGTCACAGCACTTTTCAGCCAGAAATACAGTAAGTATCAAGGACTCAAATTGTCTGTTTATCTAAATTGTGTTATTTTAAACAGACCTGCAGAATATTGTCCGTTTACAATTTGCTCTCGTGTTTGTGTCATTTAGAAGATGCCGGGGGTGTGGGTTTACTACCCTACATAAAAGCAGATAAAGGTTTGCTGACAATGACTGGACTCCCTGATGGCATAGCCCTGCGAAAGGCCAACCACTATGGAGCTGATCAGTTGAGGCAGATTCTCAGCGCTGCTGACAAAATCTCTATCCAAATACGTGAGTGATTTTTAAAATGTGTAGACTTCAATAGACTTCCTTATTATTATGTCAACATGATTAAGGTGTTTCTGGCCATTATGGGCATAGCACAACCATCATGACACAGAAAAAAACAAGATTCCTTTTTCAGTATTTTGCGCTATTTTAGTTGCCAGATTTCTTTCTGCATTTTGTAAAAAAACGAAACCGATATTGCATTAATGATAAAAGCTAAAAATGTGTTTTTGTAGTCAACCAGAGTCCCGAGGAGAATCCTCAAGGTCTTCAGATTTCAGGTCAGTCATTATGTTTTAATTCTCCATGGCTATACAAGTTTGAATGGCTTATTTTGATGTTAGCAGATTCAGTGCTTTAACATGTGTGTGTTGGTATGAATACTTGTAGTGTGTCAGTCGTAATAGGTCATCCATTGTTTTAAAGAAGATGTTCACAGTGCTGAACACCCACTTGAGGAAGCGTTCACACAGATGGATGGTCAGTATTAAAATTGTCTCTACATGTCTACCAGTAAGATGTCCTAAGGGCGAGATGTGTGGATCTCCTTTGTTTGATGAGGCGATTGTTCTGAAGTTCAGATATGGGCTGGTATAGAGTGTCTCTAGTGCAATACAGTTATATCAATCGTTCTGGTCTAACCATGACATCATGGTAGTTGATAGTAACCAGTTACCCACCGAATATTGATACTTACTATGGTGATGTAGGACTCATTTGATTTGATGTATTGAAAAATGCATTGGAACAGGTACAGTTTCATGACAGAACAGATACAATGGTACAAAGTCAACTAAAAGGAATAACTTGAAGAAAGCAAAGATGGACGGACGGACACAGACAAATTCTGCTTCTTTTCAGAGTGAACAGCGACCTTCGGTTGCTATAATGATTTACGTTTACCGTCTACAGAAGCAGTGTACACTGATTTCATCATTGTGTTTCTCTACTGGTTTACAACAACGTCTGTGTGTCGTCATAGGTCATCTATTGTGCTTTAGAAGTTAAAGCCTTTTGTCTTTGTAGATGTTGACATTGCTGAGGAGCCACCTCAGGAAAGAGAGACAGCAGAGGAAGCGCCTTCACTGATGGATGGTCAGTATTAAAAGTGCTGTGATTGTACTGTGACACAAAGTTATCCTCCTAGTTCTGGATACATTGGAACAGATCCACAAATACCATATGTTTTCTTACTCTATATATTGTTGTCCTTTCTAATGTCTTTTATTTATTTTTTATTTTACTAATGTTAACATACAGAGAAAACACCTGATCCTGGATCTCCAGTATTTATGTTTTCTCTGATCTTGGATCTCCATTTTTTGTGTTATCTCTAACAGGTCCATCTGATTATTTAGATAACCTGGATGACACCGCAAGAATTAAGTTCCTTGAGTCTTATATTTATGGTAGGTTTGTTTGGTTTGGCACCTCTTGAACTTGCATTCATCTTATGGGGGATTTGGTGTAGAAGGAAATGAATACAACTAACTAAGTATTGGTACTTTGGTTGTTCTTAAAAGATTTTTTGAGATTTTGCAGCAGAATATTCTCTACACTGACAAATATATTTGGATATTCACTGTTTATTTTATGAACTAGGGAGATTGAGTGTCTGCCTGTCAGATGTAGTTCTAGATGTAAGAGTCTGATCTTTATCTTTCCAGATAAGAAGTCCAGCATTGCAACGGTTCCGTCAGCTGTGGAAGGTCAGTTGTAAATTTGTTGTTTTTTTATTCCTTTTATGTTCTTTAATGTTTTTATTTATTTTTTTGGTACATCTGAGTGTGCACTACCACCCAAACCGTAATGCTAACTTGATAGTTATTTCTCTTGTCTTACGATTTATTTCTGTGTATACGGATTTAAAGACAACAGCCTACTAATGAGAACCAGTAGGCACATGCAGAGGGAAAAAAATAAAAATCTAAAATGCATCCCATTAAACTCGGATGCTGTTTTTCTCGCAGTGTGTAGGAAGAATATTTAGGTTCTTACCTGTGGTTTCTTGCTCGTGCAATTGGGGCAGACCGATTAATCAAATTTAAATTAAAAAATGTTTTTGCGGATATAAGATAATCTTAATCGTCAAATTGATTTTCACTTATTTGGGTAAATGGGTACGGATCTCACTCATTTAACCACTTGAACCTCATCCTTTTTGTGGAGAAGGCTTTTGCAGAAAATAGCAGCTTGACAAGCTGCTATTTTCTTTCTCGCAAAGGGAATGCATCTTCCTCCTTCCCAATTTATAGCAGTTC
This sequence comes from Cololabis saira, assembly GCF_033807715.1. NCBI lineage: Eukaryota > Metazoa > Chordata > Actinopteri > Beloniformes > Belonidae > Cololabis > Cololabis saira. The sequence continues at coordinate 90,750 of NC_084609.1, forward strand.
TCCCACAAACCAGTCCTACATAAGTCATTGTCATAAGAACAAAGTGAGTGAAATGCAAAATGCGAATGTCCTGCAAAATGCAGTTTTCAAGAGCTTACATGAGGTTGCCACAGCATGGTTTGCAGAACATGTTTGACACTTCTAGTCATTCAGCTATCCCATATTCTTACTCATGTATTTTCTGTTTGAGATCCAGCAGACACAAAGAGAAAGAAGAAGCCAGGACAGTGTGATCCAGTCAAGAAGCCGAATCCAGCATCCTTGTTGCCAACGGCTGACAAAGGTCAGTCCTTAAACAAATTGGATTTCCTTAGATGAGTCTTACAATTTAAGCATTTAGCAGGGACTTGTAATCCAAGGCGTCTTAGAATAAGCATAGTTATACTAGCCAGGCATTAGCCACAATGATAACATATATTCACTCATTTTTCTCCACAGTGTGATACCGGCCCATGGGGGGAGAGTATCAAAAATCAGAAGATTAGGCCAATCAGTGACTGTTTTTCAACTGAACAGTAAAACGCAATCACTGATTAATAAAGTAATTTTCTGATTTCAAATACTCTGAGTGAATCCACGTTGTCAGTCTACCTAACCGCTGGCTAAGGTCATCATTATACATTAAATGCAAATGCATATTGGGCTAATCAAGTAGAAATGTTGGACAATAAGCAGCTAATACATCAACATCATCATCTAAATGCAAAGAAAATGAGGCTATTCTTAGGGCTATGGTGGAGTGTGAATGGGTGAGTCTTCAGACCATGGTGGAATTTAGGGAGTGAGTCTGTAGTTCTATTCTAAAGACACCCATTAACTGATCAGGCCATGGGTGGGTCATGTGAATTTGCACTGCATATTTGTTGTCTACCAGTTCATGTCTTAAATGTCCCAGTTGGTAACCAATTTAATATAGATACAAATTGAAATGCAGTTTTCAGTAGCTGACATTAATGAGGTGGACAATGAAGTTTGCAGTCGGGCTGCACAATAGATTATTATATCCTAATCGAGGTGTCACCATGCACAATATTGGTGTCGTGATATGACGCCCAGGACAATATAGACGTCCATCTTGTTTGACCATATTACTTATATTCAAATCGAATATTGGAAGAATTCACTCTTCCCAGACAATTGGCCCTCCTGGCACCCAAACTGTGGAATGATCTCCCTGTGGCACTTAGAACAGCTGAATCCCTCCCTAGCTTCTGCCGTGGCCTGAAGACTCACCTCTTCACACTCCACCATGGCCGCATTGATTTTTCTTATACTGTAGATATACTTTGTTGTGGTCCACTTAATTTTAAAACACCAGCACATCTCCCGCCTCCCCTTTTTTGTATTTTATTATTTCAACAAAAGTTTTACATTGCCATTTTCTTCCTTATGTTTTTCAGATCAAGTTGCCCCAGGGGAGGAGCAGAGGGCAGACGGAAACAGCCTTTTTTTGGCTAAACTTAAACAAGTCGTGCTGAAAAAAAAATCATCAAAATGATCAAACATCAGTTATATTGTTGCTGTTTCTCTTTCGAATTTATTTTTTTACTTATAACTTGTTCTCTCCAATAAATGCAGTATTTTCAGTGGAGTCCTGTGAAAATTCTTTGAATATTTTTGTGAAACGGAAATGTTCATATAATATTGGGTGTAGCCCAAGTCAAATTATCTAGCATATTCAACACATTTATTTGACACGTATAAGGTATTAACTGCTCAGATTTTATAAAGTGTGTTTCAAAATACCCAAAGTCGCTCTACATAAGCAAAGAATCAGTTTATTAGGGTGAGGGGGAGGCAAGCAATACCTGGGTACAAAGTACTGTCATATTTAAGATTAGATCTTTGGATTACATTATATGAGGGGTAAAGGGGAGTGTTATTCATAGTTGGGGTAGGAAAAATCATTTAGCAGATTACATGTGTTGAATATACACTCAATAGCTGGTCTATGTAGAGGTGAATGAAGATGAAGGATGCCATTCTGAAGAAAACCCATCCATAAGATGATCATTGACAAACATTTTATATTGTCACATGTGCACTTACTCAAATGCTTGACTGATCAGCAATATTCTATAGCCATGACAAAACATCTCTCTCACCTGTAATGATTATAATGACTATAGGTCTGAGATTGTCTATTTAACACAGATGTAATTATCGTAATGCACATCTCTGAGCTATGACACCACACAGGTGCTTCAGGGTGGATGGGGAGACAGAGTCCGGTCCTGCTGCTTTGCGGGGGTTTAGTTTTTTGAATATTTTATTAACGTCCCTCTCCAGGATAAAGAGGGCCGTCGCAGTGGTGTGGGGGGTGGAGGGTGGGGCCACTGGGGTATGAAGTGGTGGAGAGGCTGGGGAGGGGGGGGTGCAGTTGGAGGGATAGAACTGGGGAATGTGAGTGCAGTCCCGGGGGATGGTATCAGGACTGTCCCGAATTTAGTTTCATTTTTACCCCTTTTGGGTCGCATGATCTTGTCAGGTATAAATTCTTACCCTCATCATAGCTCCAGCCTGGATAAAAATTAAAAAAAAATATATATATATATTCTTTGGTGGGACTAATCTTTCAATGTATTGATGTTTTTCCTAATTACAGTCATACATTGTGATTTGGGCTAGAATAGGCCTATACCTTATTTTACCTAACAAATACATCCTGGGTCAGAATGACATACAGTAACATTGCTGGAATATACTGCATGGGATTTGGACTCAGAATAATGGCTATAATTGCCACGGCATGCCACGGTCAGCTGGAGACAATTGTCTCGAGCTGACCGAAGCATCAAGACTGGAGAGATGATTAAAAATGATGTCCGAGCTGTCATGTTAGTCTATGTCCAAAATAACACAGAAAAGCTTGTCTGATTACGCTTTTAGTTTTCATCCATCCATTCAATACACGTAACTGACATTGATGTATTCACAGTGATTCATTATCAGCTGTAAATACTTGTGTACAGCCATTATTCTGATTCCAAATCCCATGCAGTATATATCTAAATTGAGTATTCCAAAACGAATAATGCAAACTACAGATCACGTCATTGGCACCCCAGGATACAGCTTTGCTACCGAGGTGGCAAAGTGCTCTCTGCTCTGTGCGCTCTGTGCGCTCTGTGCGCTCTGAATTTTGGCACACCATAGGTCTGGGTAATGTACTCGCAAATATCCAGTGTAACAGTCTTTGTGAGGAAATATCTATTCTTCTCTTTGCACCTCCAAAACAGACAAACAGTTGTTGCGTCTCTCTCATGAAGGTGAAGCTCCTAAACCCGAATCGCGCAAACCCGAAGCGCATGAGGAGATGAGGTCTCTCCTCCTCCTCCATTTGCACAAATTGATTAAACCAAAACAAACTAAGCAAACGTAATTCATTTGGTAGATAGAGTCCAGTTACTATAGAATAGCCTACAGTTCAGTTGAACGTTAAACTCCCCGAAAAAGTGTGGGGTCTGACACATCCACAGCATTAATTATGCAGGGCAGGCTGCGAGAGTGCGGATGGGTTTTATTATAATCTCTACAAACGTAATAGTTATTACATTTGTGGGAAATCGCGTGTTACGTTTGTAGTAGGCAGCGACTATTACGTTTGTGGGAAATGTATTACATTTGCAGGATGATTACATTAAAAGCTGCATATTTTTATTACGTTTGTGGTTTATTACGTTTGGGGCATTATTACATTTGCGGGCGTTACAAGCACTATAAGGCTATTCTTATACCGAGTTGTAAAAGAAAATCAGGGGTGATGGTGGATTTTATCATATGGGGACAGATCATTTGTGCTGATTACAAATAATATAATATATTACAAATAATAGCAGTGACCAAAACACCTGCAGAAATACTGCAGGAATGACATAGCAGCAGTTAAATGCAGCCTTCTGTAAGCTTTAAATATCCACTGGGCTTACATCAAATACATCAAAACACAACAATAAAAAACACTTTTCTGAACTTATCAATATGACTCTGTCCTTCACAGGATAAGTAACATGGATCACTGCAAAAACTCACAATCTTAACAAGAATATTTGTCTTATTTCTAGTTAAAATGTCTCATTTTAGTAAAAAAATCTCATTATACTTAAAACAAGACTCATCACTGGAAAAAACAAGAATTTTCACCTGTTTCAAGTAGATTTTCACTTAAAATAAGATTTTTTTGCTTGTAATAAGAAGATAAATCTTGTCCCACTGGCAGATTTTTCTACTTATTTCAAGTGAAAATTTACTTGAAACAGGTGAAAATTGTCAAAGAAGTTATTTTTCTGGTGTTATTTTTCTGGTGATGAATCTAAATGTTGAAATAGCAGTAAAACCACATTCATTGATGAAATGACTTAAGGGATGGAAAGGAGGGATGGCAGTTTTACAGGGGGGATGATTTGGACCGTTTTTATTTCAGGGGGATGCCATCCCACCTCATCCCACCTCACCCCCCCTCAACTCCAGTACTGATTATATAGAAATTAACTTGGACAGTATTTGTCAAACTTAAAATTCAAGATGTTCCCTTAACTCTGTTAGTATGCAAATCATACAGGGTCCATTCTGTTCCATTTTTATACAGTCAGAGTTACAAGTTATAGACTTCTATGGTTCTCATAGCAGATAAAGGTTATAGGCCTATAATCATCTTTTGGAACCACAGTACCAAGTAACTAAAATAAGGAGGCGTGTGGTTGGTCAATTTACATGTCTGTCAAGATTTCAGCCAATCACCTTTGTGCATCTGGGTACTACTGCGCAGACGCAAGGCTAACCCGCGACAATCGGGGACAATCCAAGCAGAACAGAGGAGAGCGAACGGGAAGACAGAGATAAACACTGAGAAAGAACATTGAATTATTCTGTTTAATCCAACTCATTTATTACTGTTAAAACTAAAGGAGACACATTTGACATTGTGTACAAGCTCAAGCCGTCGGGTTCTGGTAAGCTATGATCATCTATTTCTATCGTTTATTTGTACGGAGCCCTTAAAGGGACACGGATTTTTTTTTTATATATGAGTTTTACGCGCGCACATGAAACCTTTAGGCGCGCGAAATTGGAAATTATGTGAATAAAGTCATAATGTTTCGAGAATAAAGTCGTAATAGAATAAGAGAATAGAATAGAATAAAATCGTGATATGAGAATATAAAGTCGTAATATTACGATAATAAAGTTGTAATATTATGAGAATATAATTTATGAGAACTCTAACAGGAAGATCAGTCTTCTCCCTGTGTTAAAATGAGAAATATTACGACTTTATTATCATATTATTATTACTTTATTCTCGTAATTTCCATTTTTTTTTTTGTCTTACTTTGGCCCTAATACCCCGTCGAAGGAAAGAGACTAGTCTTATCTTATTTTGCATATCATTGTTGTTCTGAGGTATTTTGGGACCTTGTAGATGAATCGTTGATGGATTCTCCATCTTATTTTGGTCTGCCCGCCACTCCTAGAACATATATTCTAATTCCCTAAATCAGATAACTTAGGCCTACGTACTTTTACCGGGGTGGCATTGAGCTGTCATAAAGAAACGCCAGTAAAAATGGCACAGATGATGAATGAAAAGGTGGAGAAATAACAGATAAAAATGATACAGTCTTAACTGGTAAATCATGGAAAGTACTGTTTGGTTGTTTTGTCTTAACTGGTTCAAGTAACATACAAGGTTGAACCGTCTATTATTCCTTTTATAACTAATAATTCATTTTACTTCTATTTTACAGATTCACTGGAAGTAGGATCAAAGATGCCTCGAAGGAAATGGAAGCTAAAACTTTTAGAGAAGCCGATGGGAGGTGGTAGAGTCAAACGCTCCTTTTTGAAAAAGACTAGTCTTTTTCAAAACCCATACTCCAGAGTGAACTCTCCTGTCCCTGTTGTGTCAACGGAGGCTGTGCCACATGTTGAACATGAGGAGGCTAGCTCTAATGAACAGACCGCATACAGTAAATCAAAGGCAAAAGAGCTGTGTGTTTGGAAGTCACTGAAGCCTGAACTGTTTCGTGTGTCGCTGGAAACTGCTGCACCATCATCGAATATTTGCTTCGTTTGCAAAGAGCATGCAGAATATAGGTGTCGGGAGTGCAGTCACACGATAGTCTTCTGTGAAACCTGTGTTAAGGCGACACACAGAAATTCCCTGCATCTTCCTGAAAAATGGAACGTTAGTACTTATTCACAATGTTATAGAAAACAACTCTTGAAGTGATCATTTTGGACCTTTTTCTGACTTTATTCAAAGTAGGCATAACAGTTTTTCCTGTGTTCTACTCTTCTTTCCCTATACTGTAGACAACCAACTATGAGACAGCTAACTATGGTTTTGTGCTGAATTTATCTGAGGACCACAGTTCCCATGCTATATATACGAGAGAGATGAAAATAGTTGTGAACACAGGTTTGTTAAAAAAAATTGAATGTTTCTTTTTATTTGCAGATCCATCTATGCCCCATGATCTGAATTCAAAGATTGAAGATGTATATATTCTCAAGTAAACATTTATCTCTTTCCCTTATTGATAGGCCAGCTGTCGAAATTCACAGTCTGTTTTTGCCAGTGTGAATCCGAGCCATGCAGCCTTTTGAGGTATGGACTCTGGCCGGCATCACCCGAAAGACCCCAGGCAGCCTTTTCACTGGCTCTCCTAGAGCTTTTCCACAATCTTTCACTAGAGTGCCAGGTTTCTGTTGAAGGGTTTTGCAATACACTACGCTGGAAGAACAACTTAACTCTTGCAGAGGTAAAGTACATCAATATTAATTAGGTAAAGTACATCAATATTTAATTGCATGCACTTTCTGTATCCTATTATATCTTGTTAGTTTACAGTGGATTGGAAACATTACGAAAGCCTTACGAAACTTCTAAATCTACTTTCTTTAATATAATGTCAAGCTGCTTTGTTTCCACGCATGTCATTGGGATGAATTAAACCAATTATTTAAATTTTGTTCACTGCTTAACTAGGTCAACATGCTGTACCGAGCCCTCGTGGGGGAATCCATTTCTCAATTTCGCCACCATTATTATCGGCGCCAGACTGCCTTCAATGATGACACTGTATGCCCTGCATGTCCAAAGGTTAGATATACATTATTATTGTGCATGTTCAGGCAGTGTAACATAATTTGTTACAGCATCAGCACCATTTACTCAAACATAGTTGATGTCTGTTTATATTTCAGACTGACGGAGAGATAATTGTCTCCCTGGATGGAAACTTTGGTCTTGTCAGGAAAAAAAACTCCGGAAATAGTACAGGTAAGAACTTGGCTGATTACGAGTTGACATGAAATGGAACTTTGTTTCTGCTGTGCTTTCGTTGAAAGAGTGGTCCATTATTATTAAATTCATCCCCCCCATTCCAGCCGAGACTTTGCATGACAACACCTTGTTTCTCAAGGATGAAGGTGTTCAACAGTTTTTACTCTCCCATCCTGAGGGTTCCAAGCCAAGCGAGGTCAGTAACGTTGCAACTACTGTTACTCGCAGTTAGGTTTGAGGTGTCATTAAAGAGTGTTAAACCTATAATATGCTTGTATTAATCAGGACTGCAGCAACTTTAAGGCTGGAAATCAGCTCCGTTCAAAAAAGCAGCAGAAAAAATTGGACATCACAGGAGTTTTCGGAGCATGTTGTCGGCATGAAATGCCCCTTGCCTTCTTAAACATGAGCCACGGAGAACGGTGAGTTTGTTTTTTGGTAAGCTGTAAATGTTCCTTTAGCTCTCGGATATGATACAATTACATTTATTTAGGCCATTATGGAACAGAATCCTTTTGAATAACGGGATATTATTTTCTTTTCAATAGGCTAGCATATCCGATGTTCATCATCAAGGAGCTGCTGGAAAGACTTGAGGGAAAAAACATCAAATTACATGTCATATATGACATAGCCTGTGTGCTTTCAAAGCATATACATGTGAGTTTTTTCTTTTCTATTGCTTAAGTGTTGTCTTTTAATAATTTTCTTATGAGATATCTATTGTACTTTGTTTGTTGCATCAGACAAAAGGACATGGATTACTGTTGGATGTGTCCTTCGCTGTCCCAGCATTCCATGTTTATGGACACAAAACCCAGTGTCAGGTAATGCTTCTTTCTGTTAAGTCATTGTAATCTTAGTTAGGTTTTATTAGCGAATCTCAACGTCATACAACAATAACACACATACACCATACAGGACTGTCTCAGCAAATTAGAATATTGTGATTTTCTGTAATGCAATTCCAAAAACAAAAATGTCATATTGTATTGAAGCCCAGCCAGAGTCAGCCCCTGTAAAATCTTATTTTTATATTATTCGTTTATTTGTTATATTTGGTTTATGTTTTCTGCATGGAAAAGTTATGTTAATGCATTACATACGTTTTATGTTGCATTTTATGTTATGCTGCGGTACTGTGTTGTGTGATAGAGAACGTGACAGCATGTACTTTATTGTGTGTGTGTGTGTGTGTGTGTGTGCGTGCACGCGGGGAGAGCGTCAACGGTCCGTTTGGATGCAACGGGAGCCCGCGGGAGCGCGCATCGGCGGTTGAGACTGAGAACAGCTGAGAGTGAAAACAGTTGAGAGCAAGAACAGCTGAGAGGAGTCGACGTCGTGTCGGGCAGAGAACTGTTGGTCTCCTAAGTGGTGGTTTTATGTTGGAAAAGTAACGTTGCTTTTCCCTAAAGAGGAGGACACTTCCTGTAGACTACTGTCTCGTGTACAGTAGTTTGGTAGAAGTTTGCTGACTAGTTAAGTTGGGCTAGTCAGCCGGTTTGATGCGTTAGCTCGTGCTAAAGCTAAAGGCAAAAGCATCCCTCCCGCTCCCGGCTGAGGCTCCGACGTCGGACAACCTGAGAGGGTCCTCCTGTCCTGAGGACCGGACCACCTGCCTGCCGACTGCCTTCATCAGCCCGCCACGCCCCCCTTCTCATCCACCCATCTCCACCCTCCTCTCCGTCTGAACAGCAGCGGGGCTCGGACGCCCCTCCCCCTGCTCACCCCTCCCGTCTGTGTTCAGGACTCTGTCATCTCCATCACCCAGAGCTCCACCCCCGGGCAACATTAGAATAGGATTAAATAGGGTTAATTCGGTATAGGATATTTTCACAAGGTTTAGATTAGATAAATCCATTTTTGTGTTGTTTCTGCTAATAATAAGAAATTATCTATTTGGAATTTGTATATAGGCCTATTTTGTGTGATATTAAATTGGTGATTATTGTTTAACCCTTGCCCTCCCCATTCACTTTAGTTCCTTTAACTGGGTATCCACTAATATTCCTTAAGTCCATAGAGGACGCCAGGCAGCAGCAGCTACTTTAGTTTAAGGTTTAAGTCCTTGTTTAAGTTAAGTTTAAGTAACTGACAATTCAATCTAAGAGCAAGTAACTGAGCTATTGCTTGTTTGTGGCCTCGTGGCTACACATATATTCTGGATTCATTACAAATCCTGAAAGAGGCACAGGGTATCACAGGTAATATTATTTCAGGTAACTATTTGGAGAGATGGCTAACATTTGTTACCTCTGGGAAACTAATTGGAACAATCCGCTTATCTTAACTTTGCATTTCAGAGCATGATGTTTTGAGGTGGATGGAGAGGGAGACAAAAGCCGCTCAACATTCACTTTTGACGACGAAAGAAAAAGGTTGGCCAAATCAAGATGCATTCACACTAGCAGATACAAGGACACAGCAACATCAAGACTGGAACAACAGCCAAAGTTTGTAGCTGCATCAGCTACAGTCTAAGTTGCCCTGCATGGAGGAATAGCTGCTCCTCCCCCAAATTGTGCTTGTCCTATCCCACCTTAGCAACCAGTTTCTAGGGATGGAAAGCTCCCACTGCCTCTCAGTACACTAAACTGGAAGGCAATGGGAGCTTGCCATTCCTAGCAATTTGTTGTCACCATAATTCCACATGTGCTTTCGCTCATGGTGTCGACAGTGGAGTCCACGACAGCTTCTAACCATTATAACCGTGACTGGAACAAACACTACGTTGTCTTTTTTTTTAGCTGACGTGTGAACAGAGAATTACAGTCATATGATTATTGCATAGTGGTATTTCGGGTTGCTGGTTTATTTTCCTATGTATTTTGATCACAAATTGACGGCCACAGGGATTATTTCAAGAAATGCCCCCTATTCCCAAAAATGCAATGCCAGATGAGAGTGCGCTCTACCCAACACCAGTTCTGGACCTCTGAATTGCAGCCCTCCTCACCTTCCAGTCCAGCATCAGGGTCCAGGGCTCTGCAGTGTTGCTTAACATTCAAGGTCGTCTTAAACATACACGACGTAGTCAAAAAGACGGAGGGTGAGACAGGATATTTTCATCTGGTTGGGGGACTGCAGTGTATGGTGCTGGCATTTGCTCAGCTATTCACCAAAAAGATGACCATTCTCACAAAATGGTGCTTTCCTGCCCCTTTCGACATTTTTTTTGGATGTTGAGGTTTATTGGAGTTGCTCCAATTTGTCTTGAATTTCTTTGTCTTTCAGAAGGAAGTGTTCCAAGGTGGATGAAAAATTACATTATCAAGTTGATTGAGCTTGACCGACTCAAGTAAGTTAAACCTTAACTTAAATCTTATAGTGTAAGCCCCATGAAATTTAGCTAAATTACTTATCTCTGTGATGGAGTTCAACCTCTGTCACTCTGTTCCTCCCTTTCTGATTTATTTATGCAGAATAGCATTTAAACATTATGCCCATGACATGTCTCACCTTTATTGGTTTTAACATAAACATCTTCCTTTGCAGATTGCATACTGAGGAGTCATCAAGTGCAGATCAAATCCAGTAAGCCAAGTATTCAGTTTCAATTTAACTCCATAGATGCGCTGCAGCTACAGATTTAACACTAATTCAATTCAATTCAATTTTATTTTTATAGCGTCTAATACAACAGATGTCTCTAGAGACCCAGAACATGAACATAAACATAAATATAATTATAAACATAAACGTAAACCCCCGAGCAATTATTACGGCAGGCAGGTGGAAGCAGCAGCAGCGGGGGGGGGGGGGGGGGGGGGGGGGGGGTCCGGCCTGCAAACATGCACAAATGAGAAAAAAGGGGGGCCGGCATAAGAGACTACAGGAGCGATGGACAACAATGATAGCTATGAGATACTTATAATAAATAAAAATGGAAATGGAGAAGAGAGGAAGGGAAGAGGAGAGGAGAACACTAACTTGATGTTTCTTGTGCTTAGGGTAGAGTCTTTTCTTAACAAAATAGAGAGCCAACACAATCTAAAAAGGAGATGGCGTCAGACAGATGACGTGTTCCAGTCAACACTGAGAAAGCTGGACCGGGAAGTCAGGTCTGATCTCCTTATTAAAGCACGGCAAGAGGCAAGGGAGAGAGCCACTCTCCTCCAGCTGAAACGGAAATACCCAGGTAGAATAACTACTATATACATGAGCCATATATCAATCAACGCATTTTGCTATGCGCTTTTATACTGTTAGTTATCTCTATTTCAAATACTTTTTAGGCATGCATGTAAATATTATCTGTTCACATAAAATCCCCAAACTTTATTGCTTTAGGACTAACGGAAGATTTGTCTTGGTAGGTACGGTAATTCTGATAGTCTGATTCTCTATTCCTTTTACTATAAATGCTGGGGTTCGTGTAGTTAAAATATTGCTATTCAGGTCCAAGCACTTAAGCACTGATTCTGATGTTCTCATTGAAATCCAGCAAAAAAACTAAATTCTGAGTTTCCAATTCTGGTTTACCAAAATTAAGCAGGAGTTGATTGCGTACAATCTGGGGAGATTCGGATGCTTAAAGATGTGATAACATGTCTGAGCTGAGTTTCTAGACAATACATTGTAATATTTCAAGGTCTCTTCGAATTTGTAATTCTTGTGTATTAATTAACCAATATTTCCAACGTCAGTTGTGTGTTATTTCAGAGATTGTGTTTGTTACATACACTGTAGGTTTACATTCACTGTAGCTTTAGTCTCATTGTGTTTTGATGTCCTGTTGCAGATGGACAGGGCATTGCTGTGAGGCTGTCAAAACAAATAAACAGCTGTATCAGGAGACTAAAAAAAAACATTGCCGAGTATAACAGCCTTCAGTGGCCACCACAGACGACCTCGCTCCCATCACAGCTGGACTTCCAGGAAGCATGTGATGTCTCCTTTCCTGGGTATTTGGATGACACTGTGAGTGTATTTCAAAAATCACATCCCTTTGAAATATAGAGATATATATATAAATATATATAGATCGGATATCGGAGACGATATAAAAAAAACAACACAGGAATCGGATGGAAATCACCAATGAAATGCAGAGATAAATTCTGGGGATGTTATGTTCATACTAAATACTAAGCCATTCATTGAGAGCAACGCACTGCTCTATAAATACACTAGTCTTTGCTTTGCCAAATTGTCTACAAGCTATATGTAATGATTTTCTAAATGATTCTTTAACCCTGTTTATCCTTATAGATGGAAGAGGGTGATGTTCCACGGTCCTTAAAAAGACGTGTGATTGATGCACTACACCTTAAGAACCGGGCTACTGAGGAGAAGGGGTTGCTTCAGCGTGAGATGAGCAACATGATCCAACACCTTCAACAGCAGCATGCATCCCTGCAGACATCCAAGAATGACACAAACCACCCTGGTGTTAATGCTGTTCTTGTTGGCAGCATGATACAGTTGGAGAGGAAACTGCGTGATGCGAGGTTGAGGTTTCAGGATATCCCAAATGTTTGTTTTTGGAATGACCCTCATGTTTACCTCCCACAAGACTATCAGGATCATGTGTCACCTGAGGTGTATTCCCCTCTGGAGGAGGAGGAGGAGGAGGAAGAAGAGGAGGAGGAGGATGATAATGATGATGATGTGGATTTTGACGGTTGAAACCAGAGCATGTGAGCGGAGCGTGAGCGAGCGGAGGAGCGGAGCGGCGAATTTTGAAAGGAGCGCAGAGCGGGAGTTTTTTTTCTAGGATGATTCGGGGGGAGCGGGGCGTCATCCCGCTCCAGTTTCGCTCCGTTACCCCTCATATCACGGCCCTGATGCGTGTCCAAACATATCCCAGAATGCATCGTGTTTACTTCAGTTACACTACAGAGAGTTAGCTAAAGCCGGGCATACACTGTGCGATTATCGGCTCGTTTTGAGCCGATTTTCCAGTCGTGCGACTTTTTTTTTGATCGGGTCCGAGAGAGTAACACCTCACGACGAGCTCCCGATCACGAATCGTGAGGTCGCAAGAAAATCAAGCGTGTTTGAAATCCTGGTCGCTCCTCGTGAAGTTGAAGCAGCTGCGACCCGATTTGCCTCATCCTTTCACAGAGAGCATGCACAATCTCTGATGTCACGTCAAAAACTATTATTTGTAGTTTAAGTTTTGCAAATTCACATTACAAATCATGTTTTAATAGCAAAAAAAAGAGCGCATTTCCACGTACGGTGCGCGTCGCCGCGTACGTTTGGGTGTGGGAACAGCCCACCCCTGCCCCAAAACCGGCCTTGAGTTCCAGTACGCAGACTTCAGGTAAACATGTGCATTTTATATGCATGCAAACATTTTTGGAGCGGAGCGCGGAGCGGAGCGCGGAGCGGAGCGCGGAGCGGAGCGGGGTGCAGTGTTACTGGAGCGCTGAGCGGTTATGGGTGGAGCGGCGTTTTGCGACTTTGAGGGAGGAGCAGAGCGGTGACAACCTTTGTGAGCGAGGAGCGGAAATTCTCGCTGCTCCACTCCGCTCCACTCCGCTCACATGCTCTGGTTGAAACTGAAGATGATGATGATGAAGATAATCTTTGCCATACTTGAATATGGATACTCAAAAATAAAATATTGAGTTCTCTCTTCCATTGCCCCTTGTTTATCTATTATGAATTCTTGGATAAAGTCATTACGGTATGTAATGCAGTCTTATAGAAGTTAATACGTTGTACAGTATCACAAGTTGTACAGTTGTACAGTCACATTACTTGTCATTAAGGTCTGATAATGTCTGGTTGGCTATAAACACTGGTCTGTCTTACAGGTGTATTTATTATTATAATAAATATCAATATTATTAATATAAATTATTAATACATTTCTGGAGATTGAGTCTGATATATAACTAATAATTAATTCAAAATGATTTATAATTATTTATTATTATTATAACAACATCTATAGCACCATAGCAACAATAGAAATACCTACATAATCTCCATAATAACTGACAAACTAAATATATAGCCTACATTCACTGAATGAAGATTATGTAAATAAAGTACACATTTCTCGCTAGAAACATTATTGAAATGTATTTCAATGCCGAAACTATCGTAAAATATTGCATTTTCCAAGAAAAATCAAATGTATGTCAACTTCTGACACCATGTTACGTTACTATTGTGGCAGGATGAAGCTCGACTCCAGAGGTTGGTAAAACAAGACTTTATTCCGAGACAACGGAATCCAACTGATAACAGACCTGACAGCTGACAACAGAAACTGAACACGCGTTGCTAAGCAACCGTAAAACACTCGTGACCCTTCCCTACAGTCCTGATGGGTGCGAGGTCCGTAATTGTGTCCGCCACACTATAAGCTCACCGGCTTCGAATGCTAGTGTTAAAACATGCTTTTACAAACTGACGGTAACAAACAGTACCTTGTGCGACAAAAACTCATGTATCGTTGTGTATGCGCGGGTCTGGCTGGTCAACGGATACGGGAGTGCGTAACCTACGCCGTAGGCTCTGTGTTGGTGTAACGCGGAACCATAAATCAGCCTTTATTCTGGCGAGCGGGTACCCTACGGCGTAGGTTACGTAACGGGCAAACGAGTGATTATTTACATCCACTGACCACTGAGTGAATATTATGAAAGTAAAATGTCGCTAGAAATGTATTCAAAACGCATTTTTATGCAGAAACTAACTCAAAATATTGATTAAAAAATAAGAAATGTCTGCCGTGTTTTTTTTTAATTCATGATGACAAGAAATAGCATTCTGTATTCAAAACGCATTTTTATGCAGAAACTAACTCAAAATATTGATTAAAAAATAAGGAATGTCCGCCGTGTTTTTTTTTTAAATTCATGATGACAAGAAATGTCCATTTACATCCACTCCAAAATGTCGCTAGAAATGTATTCAAAACGCATTTTTTTTTTTTTTAATTCATGATGACAGTAGCTGGGTTAAAATGCATAGAGAAAGCCATTATCAACCCAAAGAATCATGATAAAAAATCTACCGGGTAGACAGTATCCCGTCTACTCACACCACTGAAAGCTCTGATTACACACTGATAAATCCCATTCAATGGACTGATTGCATTCGAAGCGGGTGGATTTGTCGCTAGAAATGTAATCAAAACGCATTTTTATGCAGAAACTAACTCAAAATATTGATTTATTCACTAAGAAATGTACGCCATGTTTTTTTTTTTATTCAGTCTGCAAATGACGACGAAAAGCATTCTGGGAAATTTTCATACCCCTTCGCTCGCGAAGTCAGCATCTGAAAACCCTCGATTTGAAGGGGCTATTCTCAGCCCCTAGCCCTCGTTATGCCCCCTCCCCCTAGGTGAAAAGAGGAATTGGGACACCACTACCTTCACGGGAACGCGCAAAAGTAAGGGTTAGGGAAGAAAAGGAGGGCGAGGGGGAGAATTGGGACGCAGCCAAAGTCACCACATCTTCTTCCTCCTTGACCTGATAAATGACCTCATAAATGTTAGAAGAACTGGAAGGACCTGCTGTCCTCCATCTATCTGTCTTCACTGGAGGTAAAAGTATCTGCTGACAGATTCTCAGCTAAACTCTGCATTACTCTCCGTAATCCTACAATAGTCCCGTAAAACACATTTAAGATGGAAACATTATGAAGAAGCAAAACCACATCTGAGGGAGTCACTTCCCTTTATTTTAGTGGAAGTATTTGGATTGAAACCACCAACAGCAGCATAAGTAACATTGTTCTCTGGATCATCCTGGAGACAAACACAAATACAGAAATGTCTCTTAAACTCTGTTACACAAACATTTGTTTTAAAGCACAACTTGATTTCACTGTTCCAGAGAGGAATCGACCTCTGAACATCAACGTTGCTGCAGTTCCATGTTTGACCACAAGGGAAGAAACGGCACTCTGATACTCACATTGTGGAGCATCAGCTGCTGAACATCTGAAACAAAGGTCACATTTCAAGAGTTAGTCAACAACATCATTACATGTCCATCAGGTTCATTCAGTCAATAATGTTTCTACTAATAAACTTCTGCTCTGCATTAAAGTTATTATCAGGACGACTCAACAAAAAAATATCAGCTGATCCAAAACACTCCAGCAAGATTTTATAGAAAAATTCAGATTTAACTTGAGCATTTTTTAAATGTCTTATTCTTCAAAGAAGAATAAATGTAGTTTTCTTCACGTATAAAGACACCAGGAACAAATCTGTGGAGGATCAAGACCTCAGAGTTGTGTTTCATCTCAACAGAGGACTTAACTTCTGCAGTTATTGGAGGTTCCTGGAGTTTCCAGGAGTGGAATCTGAGACAGAGACTTCAATCATCAGCTGGTTCAGTTCTGCACATATGCTGTTTTCTGATGACTTTCATACTTGATTCATTCTGCTGATCTTCTGTTTCTTTGGTTTTCTTCCTGCATATGATGAAAATAACAGCAGCAGCCAGAACCAGCATCACCCCCGGCTGCTGATCCGATGATCACGCTGGTGTCAATCAGAGAGGAATCTGGAATCAAAGGATTCAACTACATGATTGCAAAGGAGATATGAATGAATTATACATGTATGAGGTTTATTGTGATTATAACAAATAGTTTAGATTATATTTTGTACTTCTCTCCTTCATTTCCTTGTCTTGATGATTTCAGGGTGTCTTACCTGTAAAGTCCAGCGTGTATTCAGCATCTATCTTCACTCTGTCTCCTTCAACAACCTGGCAGGTGAATCTCTTGGAGCCTCTCTGATGTTTCACCATCAGATCAGAAACACAGTTGTTCTGTCCTCCAGACACAAACCCATCACCTTCACCAAGCAGCACACTTCCTGTCTCATCCACCAGATGATGCTGTTCTGCTCACAGGGACCAAAAAACTGTAGCTGAATCCCAATCTCTACCCTCACAGACTCACACACTTACGTGCGCATAAGGGTTTAGAGCTGTCCCATTCCTAAAGTCGTTAAGGGTTCAGGACTGTCCCATTCCTAAAGTCGTTAAGGGTTTAGAGCTGTCCCATTCCTAAAGTCGTTAAGGGTTCAGGGCTGTCCCATTCCTAAAGTCGTTAAGGGTTCAGGGCTGTCCCATTCCTAAAGTCGTTAAAGGTTTAGGACTGTCCCATTCCTAAAGTCGTTAAGGGTTCAGGGCTGTCCCATTCCTAAAGTCGTTAAGGGTTCAGGGCTGTCCCATTCCTAAAGTCGTTAAGGGTTCAGGGCTGTCCCATTCCTAAAGTCGTTAAGGGTTCAGGGCTGTCCCATTCCTAAAGTCGTTAAGGGTTCAGGGCTGTTCCGTTCCTAAAGTCGTTAAGGGTTTAGGACTGTCCCATTCCTAAAGTCGTTAAGGGTTTAGAGCTGTCCCATTCCTAAAGTCGTTAAGGGTTCAGGGCTGTCCCATTCCTAAAGTCGTTAAGGGTTCAGGGCTGTCCCATTCCTAAAGTCGTTAAGGGTTCAGGGCTGTCCCATTCCTAAAGTCGTTAAGGGTTCAGGGCTGTCCCATTCCTAAAGTCGTTAAGGGTTCAGGGCTGTCCCATTCCTAAAGTCGTTAAGGGTTCAGGGCTGTCCCATTCCTAAAGTCGTTAAGGGTTCAGGGCTGTCCCATTCCTAAAGTCGTTAAGGGTTCAGGGCTGTCCCATTCCTAAAGTCGTTAAGGGTTTAGGGCTGCGAGGGCTCCCAGCAGACATTTTGAGCCCTTACTGCTCACTTACCATAAGTCAGCATCTCCGCAGACTTTGGGAAAGGGAATTACCCACAGTTCATTGCGATGTGACATAAAAGGAGGTTACCAGGGAGAATGTAAACAAAACAGGGGGCGGAGGAAAAGATACATGTGCGACTGCGAGAAGAAAGAAGTTCACCTGTAAGTATAAATACATAGCCCACTGGTGATTTAAATTCAGAAACTGTTGTCCCGTGATGATTTTTCAATGGTCTTATTATTTCCTTTACAAAAAGGAAGCGACCAACAAACGGAGGGAAGAAAACCAAAAAAGGACAAATGAAGTTTTGGACTTTCTTCAAGACTAAAGACAAGAAAAGAGGCTGAGGGAGCTCAGGAATCCTCAGTTGACCTGCTGGTGTTGAATAAACAAGACTTGCTTTTCTTTAATCTGAGTAGTGTTTGAATTAAGATTCCCTATGTTAACAAAAATGCATACATGTAAATACTAGCAAGACAGTTTTAGATCCAACACAAACAAGTCAGGCAGTAATTTGGTTATTCATTTATTTATGACCACAAATTTAAACAATTTCAGCAAGTTGAACAAAAACGTTGCAGTAAATAGTAATGATATACCTGTAATATTTAGCTCAGGTTACCATCAATTTACACGCTCTCTTACAAAAATGAAATTACTCGGCGATTGAGCCTGGCATACTGGATGCGCTGGTATGGATAGATTGAAAGAAAGACACTACATTAACAAGGAAATACATATTGTACTGTGCACATATTTAAATTGTGTTCTTTGTTGAATTTTATATAGGCTACACTTTGTTTTCAAACATCCGTAGGATGATCATTCCCAAACTTATAATACGGGTACGTAACATTTGGAGCCCTCACACCCTCACACACTTAATCACGTGCCACTGACATCACTAAAGTATGTGACGGTTCAGGGCTTGAGGGTATCTTCTTCTTTTTGCCAGCCAGGCTTTGTCTGGCTGGAGGACCACTCAGAGGCCAAAATGGCTTCCAGTAGCTTTTCCAAGCTGTCCCGGAAGCATGGCATCAAGGTCGGTGCCGGCTCTCCGTGCAGCGTGGAGGAGGTGGCGTTGGCTGTGGGGGAGATCATCGGGCACAGCTCACTCATGTCTGCTGCCCGTATGAACAAAGCCGTGGTTTTGTGTTTAGAGGGAAGAGCAGGTGAAATGTTTGGTGGAGAGGGGCATCACCGTGAATGGGCTGTTTGAGCCTGTGCTGCCGCTGACGCAGCCAGCACCTAAAATAACGCTGTCAAATGTTCCTCCATTCATCAATGATGAGTTCCTGATTAGAGAGCTGTGTCGTCACGGTAAGGTGATATCACCAGTTAAAAAGATCTTGTCTGGTTGTAAGTCACCACTGTTAAAACATGTTGTATCTTACCGGAGACAGCTCTTTATGATCCTAAATAACAAGAATGAAGAATTTAATTATCGTTTCTTTGTTCGTGTGGATGACTGATTATGTTTTGTTTGCAACTTCCTCTCTTGTAAAATCTTTCGGCTGTGGTGAGGAGGGACACCTTGTTAAAGCTTGTCCTAACCGCGCCGGCACGGCTCCGCAGGACTCGGTTGGGGGGCGGCGGCCGAGCGGCCGGCTCCTGCTGCGCAGCGGCAGTAAGGTAAGGCTGGTCGGCTGTGGGCAAAACCGAGTGCTGCAGACAGCAGCGACAGTGAAGGCTGCATATCTGACTGCAGTGACATGTCCTGCAGTCAGACGACTGCCAGTCAGGAACAGAAACTGTACTCTGAAACCATGTTTGAAGATTACCTGCAGCAGACAAAAGGCATGAAAGGCCTGGATATAGAGCATTTTCCTGACAAGCTCATTTTTTACAACTCAGCAAGACATGTCATTAAAAACAGAGCTACATCAGATCTCACTGATCACGAAATTTTTAGACTGAGAAAACAAATGCTTAAGGTGAGAAAGCAACTCGGTTTTTAATGATGATGAAGCTGTTGGTTTTACTCTTATTTATCTCTTTTAATGTTTTTGTCAGGCTTTTACACTTTCCCCCCAGTCTTTGAGTTTCTGTTTTGCCATCTGCCCTGATTGTCTGCACCTGTGTCTCGTCGTGTCTCGTTATCCCCCGAGTATATCTGGTCTTGTCTTTCCCTTGTTCCCTGTCGGACCATACTTTTTCTACCTCCATGTTTTTCTCGTCAGGTTTTTGTAGCCATGTTTATGTTCTTGTTTTGTATCCTGCTCTGCAGCGCTATTAGTTTGTTTTTTTGTTAAATAAACCCTTTTTTCGTTGACCTCCTGCCTCCTGCTCCCCTGTGTTTGGGTCCACACCTTAATCCAGACATGACATAACGGTCCGACCAGTATGGACCCAGCGGGAGAGAGTGCCGCCTTCTGGGCCATCGTTCACCAGGAGGCGGAACTCATGATCCCTGGTTGGCGGCACCCTGACGAACTGGACTCCCCGGACGAGGAGGAATCCCCCTTCTGGGAAACACGCCTGGCTCGGGGTGGCCCCCGGAGCATCCAGGCTCTGGGGCGACACCGACGACGGCGTCGATGTCAGCCCCAGCTAGCCGCTGTTCCGGCGGTGTTCTCGGGCGCGTCGTCGGTGGTGGTCCTGGACGCATCAGCCCCCGCTCCGGTGATGGTCCCGGAACCCCGCAGCCAGCGCCATGGACCCGGGTACCCCCGCAGCCAGCGCCACGGACCCGGGTACCTCCGCAGCCAGCGCCACGGACCCGGGCTCCCCCGCAGCCAGCGCCACGGACCCGGGTACCCCCGCAGCCAGCGCCACGGACCCGGGCTCCCGCGCAGCCAGCGCCACGGACCCGGGCTCCCCCGCAGCCAGCGCCCCGGAACCAGGCTCCCCCGCAGCCAGCGCCACGGACCCGGGCTACCCCGCAGCCAGCGCCACGGACCCGGGCTCCTGGTTTCCCTGCAAAGCCAAGTTCCCCAGCCAAGCCAATTTTCCCCGCCACGCCCGCCAAGCCCCACGCCAAGCCCAGAGTCCCCGCCAAGCCCAGAGTCCCCATCAAGTCCAGAGTCCCCGTCACGTCTGACAAGCCCCACGCCAAGCCCCCCAGGCCCCGCGCCTAGGCCTCGGGGACGTCCCCCCGAGCTGTCTCGCTGGTCTGCCCGGGCCTCATGGCCGACCCCCGGGGCTGTCTCACCGGTCTCACCCGGAACTTTGGCCGTGTGTTGACAAGGAAAAGGGCACTGGTGTTTGACACAGCAAGGATGAAAAATATTGATGTTCTGTTTTTACAAGAAACACACAGTGATGAAAGCAATGAGGTGAATTGGAACAAAGAGTGGGAAGGAGAGGTGGCTTTGAGCCATAACACCACACTCAGCGGTGGAGTGGGCTTCCTGTTTTCTCGGAACTTTACTCTATCGTCTCTGGAGGTCGAGCATGTGGTGAAGGGGAGGTGTCTTTTAGTCAAGGCACAGTTTGAACATCACACCCTGTTTTTTATGAACATTTATGCTCCAACAAACGGTACAGAGAGGAAGAACTTTCTAGAAAAAGTCAACACTAGACTGAATTTCTGTGGCTCGGAGGATTTTTTATTCTTGGGTGGGGATTTTAACTGTACCAAGTACGAGTTTTTAGACCGTAATCATGCAGAGCCTCATCCAGCCTCCCAACACGCTCTGAAGCAGCTGGTCTACTCCCACGGCCTGGTGGATGTGTGGAGAAGTATGCACACAGACTACAGACAGTACACGGGGTCCCACCTGAGAGAGGACAGAATCTCCTTAGCCTGACTTGATCGTTTTTGTTTTAAGCACCATTTTAATGTTTTTAAGCTGTGTAAAATAATGCCAGCTGGTTTTACGGATCATTCTTTGGTTTTATGTCATGTCACCATTAAATACATTTTACCTAAGAGTGCATACTGGCATTTTAATTCAGTTTTAACATTTGACAAAGGTTTTAGCAAGGCTTTTAGGTTTTTTTTGGACTGGTTTTAGACACAGGAGAGCTGATTTTACATGTCTTAGGCAGTGGTGGGACCATGGCAAGACTGAGATAAAGCTTTTGTGTCAGCAGTATACTCTCAATGTCACACGTGACATCTGTCGATCTATGAAAGACCTGGAGACTGAGATTGTGGAGCTAGAAACAATGAGTGCTTCCACAGGAAATCGAGGATATATTGAAATCCTCAAGTCCAAAAAAATGGCTTTAGCCAACCTGCTGGACACCAGGGTACAGGGTACAGGGTGCACTGGTATGGTCCCGGGTCCAGAACATCACAGCGATGGATGCTCCCTCTAGCTTATTCTTTGGCCTGGAGAAGAAGCATGGACAGAGGAAAGTGGTCCACTCTCTGCTCTCTGACACGGGGCAGGAGCTCACTGAGCCTGGTCAGATCAGAAGGCAAGCTTTTGAGTTTTATTCATCTCTCTTCACGAGCGAGTACGTGGAGGATGATGAGCTGTTTGATTTAGTTTGATCAAAATCTTTTCAGGATTTGAAAGTTTGTTTTGGAATAAGTTAGATTTATTTTTAAACGTAAAAATAGTTTGAGAGGATGTTGAAAACTATGAATTTGTATGATTATCCAAGTCAACCATTTTAACTGAACTCTCAAAATAAATGATTGTCAGGAAGGTTGTCGTAGGACCCAGATGCAGGAGAGCAGGAGGCAGGAGTTCCCAAAACGTGTTTATTTCACAAAACAAAAACAAAAGCACTGCTGAACAGGATTCAGAAAACAGGAACTTAAAACAAGAATCCGAAAACTATGGCAAAACTTGACAGGGAACACATGGAGG
This sequence comes from Cololabis saira, assembly GCF_033807715.1. Taxonomy (NCBI): domain Eukaryota; kingdom Metazoa; phylum Chordata; class Actinopteri; order Beloniformes; family Belonidae; genus Cololabis; species Cololabis saira. The sequence goes on from NC_084609.1 coordinate 113,463, forward strand.
GATGAAACAGGACGCAGGACTGCAGGTCTGGATCTGGACCCTAGTGGTCCGTAGAGGACCTGCAGGTCTGGATCTGGACCCTAGTGGTCTGTAGAGGACCTGCAGGTCTGGATCTGGACCCTAGTGGTCTGTAAAGGACCTGCAGGTCTGGATCTGGACCCTAGTGGTCTGTAGAGGACCTGCAGGTCTGGATCTGGACCCTAGTGGTCTGTAGAGGACCTGCAGGTCTGGATCTGGACCCTAGTGGTCTGTAGAGGACCTGCAGGTCTGGATCTGGACCCTAGTGGTCTGTAGAGGACCTGCAGGTCTGGATCTGGATTCCGATTCTAAAATAATTTTCATATTAATTCCTAAAAATTGATTCTTATGTCTAAAGATCGATTTATTTTCATTATTACATTTTCACCCGGTGAACTTAAATCCCAGTAGTCACATCATTTAATTTACACATGTCCTGTGGAGCTGTTGCAATTTCTTTCTTTTATTGCACTTTAAATGGATATTGAAAGGAATATTTGAGTTGTTTATTTCTCAGTTATTTATTTCATACAATTAACTTTTGGATTTTTTTTTTGTTTTTGCCCAAAAGACCATGGGCAAAAACAAAAAAAAACACGTTCTTGCCTTTAAATATGTTTAAAAGGTATGAAAACATTAAAAGTTTTCAGTTATAATTGCATAAATTGTTTATTTTTTATTACTTTATATACTGTATTAGGGTTCGTTTGCATAAAATACTAAAAACCAAATTCTCAAAAATTAAAAACCGAAAAACACATCAAATTGAAAAAATAAAAACGGCATGTAGGAAAAACTAAAACTGATTTCCTCCGTCTCTGTTTCCTCCCTGGATGTGTTTGGTAATTCTGCCCCACGATGTTTCTGTTTCAGTTCTATCAGCATTCTGGGAGCTGATTGGTCCTTACAGCATCATTTAGGGCTGCAACGATTCGTCGACGTTGTCGACAAAAATCGATAATCAAAATTGTCGACAATGAATTCCATTGTCGACAATAGTCGCCAGACGTGTTTTTCCAACGGAGTGAGGCATCTCACTTCAATACGTTCTCTGCCGAGAGTCGCGCATGCGCGATAGCGTCTCTGCCGAGCGGTAGCGGGTAAACAGAATGACGGCGTCCCGTCCTGTAGAGCCGCTGCATGTAACAAAACTTCTAAAGTTTTGGAGCCTTTTAGCCTCGATACGGTAAATAAAAAGATTACTTGCAAGGTTTGCAAAGCAGACCTTGCTTATCACGGGAGCACGTTGGTAATGCACAAGCATTTGAAGAGAAAGCACGTCGGGTCTGAGTGACGGGTTTCAACAACACCAGTTCAACCCAGAGAACGTCCTCCCATCCAGAACCGATTTCACCCACTTGATACAGAAAAAATATGAGACATTTTATTTTATTTTTTATATAACACATTTGCCTGTCCATAAAAAATGAAAAATAATGGATAGATGTTTATTCATTCATGGATTTATGTGTGACTGATCACTGTGCCTGTCCTTGGTTTTAAATAGGACATTTTCTTAACTTTTTGTATGAACAGCGGCAAAGTTGAATAAAATATCTACAGGACTGTCTCAGAAAATTAGAATATTGTGTTCTTTATTTCTTTATGTTCTGTAATGCAATTAAAACAACAAAAATGTCATACATTCTGGATTCATTACAAATCAACTGAAATATTGCAAGCCTTTTATTATTTTAATATTGCTGATTATGGCTTACAGTTTAAGATTTCCAGAATATTCTAATTTTTTGAGATAAGATAATTGAGTTTTCTTAAGCTGTAAGCCATGATCAGCAATATTAAAATAATAAAAGGCTTGTAATATTTCAGTTGATTTGTAATGAATCCAGAATGTATGACATATTTGCATTACAGAAAATAAAGGACTTTATCACAATTTTTCATTGAAGTACCCATCTTTCTCGTGTTTATTATCATTTGCCACATAATTAAAGTGACATACTAAATTTAAGAAAAAATTAATAATTATCCGATTAGTCGACTAATCGTTTCAATAGTCGGTGACTAGTCGACTATTAAAATAGTCGTTAGTTGCAGCCCTAGCATCATTAGCTGCAATACTTGCTGTTGAATCTCAATATAATACTGGTATTAATATGTTGCAGAACTACAGTCATATCATTCATGCAACAGATGAAAAAGCAGTTTTAATAACATAAACCCAAATCAGTATCGGAATCAAATCAAATCTTGATAATCGATTCTGAATCTTAAGAATTGAATGGATTGTTTCCATTTGAATGGATCCCCAGCCCTGCTCACCATGTCCAGCTCCTCCCGCAGGTCCATCTTGGCCGGTTTCCTGCTGCGTTTCCCGGGATTCTTCACCTTCCCCTCCGGCATCTGTATGCAAAATCAAATCATCAATTCAAAAGTTGTGTAAAGTTCACTTTTATTTATAAAAGTATGAACGAAAGTGCCATAACATGTGTTGTGCAAACATCTCAGCAAAAATCATCACCACATTCTTTACTGGTCACTAGTTCTTCCATATTTCACTTACTGTGCAGACATTTGGGGCAATAACTATAAAACCAGGTTCCACTCATTACTCGTACTTCAAAAGAGAGAAATACGATACATTCATAAGGCTGGATATGGAGATCACACTAACTCACTATTCATACAGTCTAAAGTACTAAAACTCATGGATCTAGTGGCATTTCAATCTGCACCAGTAATGTTTAAAGCAAAAAATCATTCACTACCGGATAAACATTCAGAAATTATTCATTGGGAGGGAAGGGGGTTATCATTTAAACTTCAAATCTTTATTCATGCGTACAACAAAAAGAAGTTTATTTCTATCAGTTTGTGGAATTAAACTGTGGATTTGTTTGAATTTGGAGTTAAAAGAATGTACAAACATAAAACAATTTAAGAAGAAATATAAAGAAATGGTTTATTTGAGGTATAAAAGTGAAGACTGTGTTTAAAGATCAGCAGCTGTGTGTGTTCTGCTATTCTGTCATGTTGTCTTTGTCTGTTTATATACTTAGATATACGGAATAGATTTATATCATAGTTATATTATATTCATATCATAGTCAGTGTTTCCCCTAGAATTTCTTTCAGGCCCGGTGGTACCACCGAAAAAATCCTAAACAGACGAGGCGCGTGGGACGGCATATTGGACATGTAGCAATATAACAAAGTTTTACATTAAAAATCATTGTAGGCCTATATTGCTGAATGATATCACTTCAATGAAATAATAAGATTTAATCTAACCTTTAACCAAAGTGTCATGGGCCTGAAAGGTCTGACCCATATGAGCATTGAGCATCTTTTCTATATATTTCAGAGGGATCTCTATGAAAACCCTCTGGTTCTCTTTTAACGGCTGCTTGTGCTGACGGCATATGTGACAAAACATCCCTATTCACAATTGAGATTATATCAGTTATAAATACTTTAAACATTGTAGAAGATTTTTTTCCTGTTTAGTTATAACAGAGTTACATGCATTTGACTGGGGAAAAAATGAACCTTTGGTGATTCTACTGGAAAGACAATCTATTGTCTGTGTTATTTTCACCATTATTGCTTACCAAAAAAAGAAGCTCCATCAGAACAAAAATGTAAGCTAAACAACAAATTGGAAATGTACCATGGGGACTGTGGTACAACCAAGGGCTGTATTTATGGTTATTAAGCCATTTGGGATCCCAGCCAGATGTTCTGTGTTTAAATGCGTTGTTTTTTACTGGGTCACCAGTCGGACCGGTGTCAGCGACGGTAAAGGCTGATTTATGGTCCGCGGTACACCAACGCAGAGCCTACGGCGTAGGGTACACGGCGACGCGCACGTACGGTGCGTGTCTCCGCGTACCCTACGTCGTTGGTGTACCGCAGAACCATAAATCAGCCTAACGCTCATACATGGCTGGCACTAGGACCCCGCGGACGCATTGTGCGTCGTCGGGCTGTTTTTTCCTTCACGCTTCCCTGCAGCGTCTCATGCAAACACAAACACACGGACCTGCAGAAATATTTCTTTATATCATGTTGTCTGTCGCCCGCGATATTTTTTCTTTTTTTTTTTGACTAGCTACAAACTCTATACATCCCATAATAATATGCCCACGTTCTCAGCAGCGTTACTAGGCAACGAAGCAGGTTGACTCCCGTTGCAGAAAAGCGCTGCAGAGGCTCCTAAACGTAAATGATCATTGATTTTTTATTTTTTATTTTTTATTTTTTTTTAGGCCTGGCGGGGGGTCTCGTTGGCCTGGCGGCCCCGCCAGGCCTATATAATGGTAGGGGAAACACTGATAGTTATATTATATTTATATCAGTTATATTATATTTATATCATAGTTATATTATATTTATATCATAGTTATATTATATTTATGATAGAGCTTACATCTTGTATTAAACAGGTTATTTTTGTAAAAATGATATATATTTATACAAATGAGTGTATAGTATAAAAAATAAATACAGACGTATAATTTATGTTTAGTTGTGGAAAGGGGGTGGGATTAAATAAGTTTATACTTCCTCCCACTCCTTTTCCAACATGTAACTGAAATATGTTTTGATGTTGGTTTTTTTCTTTATGTGGTGGAATGAACTTGGATTTGTTTTCTTGTTTTTTATACATGTTAGAAATAAACAAATACAAAAGAACTCTAAAACTATCTGTGAATGTTTATGTACCAATACCTGATGTATTATTTTTACAAGAATATCTTTGTATCTAGGAAATCTGAGGATCTCAGGGTTTTATTGTGTGTTTTTAGGTAATAAGGTTATTATATGTATTATATGTATGTGTGTAATTTATAGTAGTTTTGCTGTGTGACTGGGCCCCTAGGAGTTAATCTGTGGAACAGCTTAAATACAGAAATGAAAATGTGGAGCACGTTATTACAATTCAAAAGCTCCTATAAATACTAAATAATTAATAAATATAAAACAAAGGGATAATAGACATGTACATGTGTATGTACTATTGTATTATTGCTTCTATAAATACTGTATAGAATGATATTTATTAAGGACATTTTTTTGTGCATCTTTGGGATCGTGGGGTTCGAACCCGCGATCTTCGGATCATGACTAGGCCACTCCGCTCCCGAACTCCGTGAATATAGTTGAGAAATAAGGTGAATTAGCCGTTAGCCGTTAGCTCCCCACCTTGCTGTCGTCCATGCCGCGTCAACGGTCCCGTCAGCCGCGAGAAAACACCCACGAACTGCGGGTTTAAACACGTCCTAAACCCACGAACTGCGGGTTTAAACACGTCCTAAACCCACGAACTGCGGGTTTAAACACGTCCTAAACCCACGAACTGCGGGTTTAAACACGTCCTAAACCCACGAACTGCGGGTTTAAACACGTCCTAAACCCACGAACTGCGGGTTTAAACACGTCCTAAACCCACGAACTGCGGGTTTAAATACGTCCTAAACCCACGAACTGCGGGTTTATCTCGGTTTGGATTCGCTAGAAGACGAAAAATAAGAAGATATGTAGATGTTTTTCTCCTCAGTTTACACCGTTGTTCTGCTGCTGCTCCGGCAGACAGAGAACCGCGCATGCGCAGCCGCCTCATGCGATACGTCATCGTCGCCGCCATATTGGATGTGGCAAGACTGCGCTGTAAACTAATACAAGTGAATGGACTTATTTTCATAAAGCGCCTTTCTACAAAGAAATGTACGTTTTACGTCTCATTTATTCATTCACACATGCACTTTTTTCCTCTTTTTCTCTCTTTTTTTCCTCTTTTTTTCTTTTTTTCCTCTTTTTTTCCTCCTTTTTTATCTTTTTTCATCTTTATTTCCTTTTTTTCCTTTTTCTCCTCTTTTTTCCTCAGTTTTTTCCCTTTATTTTTTCGTATTTTTATCCTCTTTTTTATCTTTTTTCCTCTTTGTTCCTCTTTATTTCATATTTTTTTCCTCTTTTTTCCTTATTTTCATGAAGCGCCTTTCTACAAAGAAATATACGTTTTACGTCTCGTTTATTCATTCACACACACACTAATATACTTGGGAAACAGTTAGGCACCAAATATAATATATTTCATTTTCTCAGAAGGCAAAGAACTTTATTGATCCCACATAGGAGTAATTCATGTTATATCAGCTATAGAGAACAAGGTAGTGCCGAAAAACAATATAAATCCCCCTCACAAAAATAAGAAAAATAGAGAAACATATTTTCTCATCAACAAAACATATTTAAAATTTTTCAAGTAGCAAAATAACATATTTGAACCATTTTTCAGACAATAAAATAACATTTGAACCATTTTTCAGACAATAAAATAACATTTTAGTCACACAAACACAGGCATATATGTCTATGCTGCAGCCTCCTGCTGGCGGGGAGCTGGTACTGCAGCCTCCTGCTGGCGGGGAGCTGGTACTGCAGCCTCCTGCTGGCGGGGAGCTGGTACTGCAGCCACCGCGACCCTCCCGGTCCAGGGTGGAGTAAAACCTCATAACATTAACATTATTTTTACTTTGAAATAATATTTAATTATTATTATATTATAATTATAAATATATATATAGATTATGTTAGATTAAATAGTCCTTTATTTTTATTATGGGGAAATTCGCTTTGTGCAGCATCAGTACACACAACACACATGCAGCATATCGGTATTAATAATAACAGTATAATCATATATGTAAGTGTAATTATTTACATATATATACACATATAAACCTATACATACATACCTCCTCTTAATCCTCCTTTTCCTTTTCTTCCTCTTCCTCTACCTCTTCCTCATCCTCTTCTTCCTCCTCCTCTTCCTCTTCTTCTTCCTCTTTTTTTTTTTGAATATTTTTTATCCCGGTTTTTTCCCCATTTTTATCACCCAGTGCTCCTACCTAACAGTCCTGGGCATTGCCATCCTCTACCAACCCCGGGAGGGCCCTGCACTGAGCTCAGGTCTCCTCCTTAACCTGAGGAGTGAGCAGGCCGCATCTTTTCACCAGACAGAGTGGTGTTTCTCCGGCCGAACGTAGCGCGTGGAAGGATCACGTTATTCCGGCCGGATCCTCCCCACCCCGCCCCGGTTGGCCAGAGGGGGCAGTATAGCCCAGGACCAGGAGCCCAGGGGAACACGGGGAGAACATGCAAACTCCACACAGAAAGATCCTTTCGCCAACCCCACCCAGGGTGTGGGTGCTGAAGTCATGGGGGAACTAACACGCACTTCAGCGCCCACAGCATCCCCGGCGGGAATCGAACCCAGGACCTTCTTGCTGTGAGACGGCTGCACTACCTGCTGCGCCACCGTGCCCCTACCTCTTCCTCTTCCTCTACCTCTTCCTCCACCTCTTCCTCTTTCTCATCTTCCTCGTCCTCCTCTTCCTCCTCCTCTTCCTCCTTCTCCTACTCTTCCTTGGGGGTGTAACGGTGGTGCTGGTACCCTGGAATACATGGGGGTGTAACGATGGTGCTGGTACCCTGGAATACATGGGGGTGTAACGGTCGTACCCTGGAATACATGAGGGTGTAACGGTGGTGCTGGTACCCTGGAATACATGGGGGTGTAACGGTGGTGGTGGTACCCTGGAATACATGGGGGTGTAACGGTGGTGCTGGTACCCTGGAATACATGGGGGTGTAACGGTGGTGCTGGTACCCTGGAATACATGGGGGTGTAACGGTGGTGCTGGTACCCTGGAATACATGGGGGTGTAAGGGTTCCACAGTTTTACTCCTAAAACGGATATACATCTACCCTTTGTATTTGTTCTTCCTGTTGTTGTGTTAAACATTGCTGTTCCCCTGAGGTCGTGTTTGCCCTCTCATGGCTTGAACAGTTCCTGCATGCAGCCCGGAAGTATTGTTATATTGTTATAAACCTTATATATTATAATATTGGTGTTCAGTTTTCTTTTGAATTAGTTGAGTTTATCTCTCTCTATCTTATCTTAAGTCATCTTTGAAAACGTATTTCTTTTCATTGGCTTTTGGTGTACGGTAAATAGTGGCCTACATCTGTGAGAAGTGATTGTGTACTTTGTGTGTCTGTTCTTTGCCGTGTATTTTTTATTACTCTTTTATTGATCATCCTAGTACGTTAGTGATTTCTTTGTTTCTTCACTTTGTACTGTATTTTCTTTTGGTATTTTTTCATTTTAATGTTTACTGTACAGCACTTTGGTCGACCTCGGTTGTTTTTAAATGTGCTATATAAATAAAATTGACATTGACATTGACATTATCTGCCAGATGTGGAAGGTGTGTGTGGGTTCCCTGCATCTGCAGATTTAGTTCATTGAGTTTCAGAAACATGTCACTGAGATATGCAAGTTTCATGATGAACTTCTTATCATTAAACTTGTGGGCAAGATTGCTACCCTCTTCCTCCAAAAAGATGCAGATCTCCTCTCGCAGTTCAAAGACCCTGGATAAGGCTTTCCCAGGTGACGGCCATCGGGCCTCACTGTGAAACTAAACAGCTGTGAGGTCGGAGCCCATTTCCTCGCACAGCGCAGGAAAAAGCCGGGTTCTGAGAGGTCGGGTTTTTATGTTTGTGTTTTTTTATTTAAGGCTCTCCTGCCTTCTCATTATGCTGCTCCTCCATGTCCTTTGACATATCATCAATGCGCCTGGCGATGGTATTGTTTGACAGAGGAATGGTCTTTAGTTTGCTAGCTGATGCTTCAAAAATCATTGTTGAAACTATATCAAGAGCAGCGGGAAGTATTAATTCCTCCGCAATAGTGTGCGGCTTTTTACTTTGAGCAACTCTATATGCAACTTTATCTGAAGCGAGTTGAGCATTGGAGGCACGGACTTTTGTGAAGCGACTCTGGTGTTCACGACAATTAATTCACTTTTTTTCTGAAATAAATCCACTGGCTTGTCTTTGTGCTCAGGATGTGTCGTCTCCAAGTGACGTTTTAACTTGGTTGGCTTCAAACTATCACTAGCTAATATTTTAACTGGCTAATATTTTCAAACACACGACACACGGTGGTCTCTCCTCCTCACCCGCCGTTGTACCGGTGAAACCAAAGGCAAGATATGGCTCGTCATATTAGCGTTTCTTTCCTTTGGTAGTTGACACATTCTCTGAAGATTCATCCTTTACGTTTACTGGACGAGAGTCCTGTCACAAATGTATCCATTGTTTTGCTAGCAGGGCTGAAGTTAGCCTCATCTACCTTCCAGTAGCAGTGGGTAGTTGTGGCGCCTGAAGCAGCAGGTCCCCGGTTAGATTCCCGACGGCCAGACCATCACTTCATGTCATTCCCCTTCTCTCTTCCGCCTATTTCCTGTCTCTCTCTCACTGCACATATGTATTAAAGGCAAAATCTTAACGAAATAAAAAATCTTTAAAAAAAATGTATCTACCTTCCAACCTCGCCGCGCCCCCCCTGCAATAGCGCCGTGGTCCCCTTAGGGGGCGCACCCCCCAGTTTGGGAACCACTGCGGTAACGGATGAGCAGAAGAAAAAGGATGGATAGATGGATGTGAAGTCAAATATAAAAACATTTAGAGACAGAGTCAAGAATAAAACAAGAATAATGACATAAAAATCTAATTTATGATCAAACATCAACAGTCCAGTAAATTATTTAATGTTATATGGGAAAAAGATCAGATAAAAATAGAATAAACCAAAAAAACTAAACAAGAGCCAGACTCTTCCAGCACTACGAGCTGCAGACACAGTCGTCATCGAGCTGGACCAGGAAAATACCTGGACCAGGACTCAGACCTGGACCAGGAAAAGACCTGGACCAGGACTCAGACCTGGACCAGGACTCAGACCTGGACCAGGACTCAGATAAATCAATCAAATATTATACAAACTGGAAAAGTTGAATGTAAAATGGAAATGTTTAGATTTGAAGCTCAAACTTTGTTTCAGGCAAGAAACAAGACTTTAAGAATCTAAACGTGAAGTCAAACATGAAAACATTTAGACAGAATTAAGAATAAATAAAAAAAGAATAATGAGATAAAAATCTAATTTATGATCAAATATCAACAGTCAGTAAATTATTTAATGTTTAAATGTGAAAAAGATCAAATAAAAATACAATAAACCAAAAAACTAAAGATAAATGGTGATAATCTCCTTCATCATCATCATCACCTTCATCATCATCACCATCATCATCCTCATCATCATCATCATCACCATCAACATCATCATCATCATCATCATCATCATCATCATCATCATCATCATCATCATCATCTTCATCATCATCACCATCATCTTCATCATCATCATCATCATCATCATCATCATCATCATCATCACCACCATCATCATCATCACCATCATCATCATCATCATCATCATCATCACCTTCATCCTCATCATCATCATCATCACCATCAACATCATCATCATCATCATCATCATCATCATCATCATCTTCATCATCATCACCATCATCTTCATCATCATCATCATCATCATCATCATCATCATCATCATCACCACCATCATCATCACCATCATCATCATCATCATCATCATCATCATCATCATCATCTTCATCATCATCACCATCATCTTCATCATCATCATCATCATCATCATCATCATCACCACCATCATCATCATCACCATCATCATCATCATCATCATCATCATCACCTTCATCATCATCATCATCATCATCATCATCATCTTCATCATGGAGACTCTGAGGAACCAGAACCAGAGTCCAAGTCCAGGATCCAACAGAGACAGTTTCTCTGACCGGAGACTCTGGAGACTAAACTGGACACAGAGACACTGAACCAAATCCAGACCCAAACCAGGACCAGAGTCCAAATCCAGCACAGAGAGGTTCAGTGAAGCTGGTGTTGAAGGTGTGGAGGTGGATCAGTCTGTCAGGGACGACGTCATAGAAGGACAGATTTCCAGCAGGAACGTCCACGTAAACTGCTGCTCTGTTACAGGCTGGAGATGGAGATGAGGAGGTGGATGTTTCTCTGTTATTGTGCCAGACTTGGTACTGACCACCTGGAGAACATTCCAGACTCCAGGAATAATCGTTTCTTCCAAACCTACAGTCATCAGAGTTTCCTTTCCTGCTGATTCTTCTGTAACTCACTGATACAGAAACACGTTTGCTCCACTGGACCTCCCAGTAACAGCGACCCGTCAGAACTTCTCTACACAGCAGCTGACGCCAGTAATCAAACCTGTCTGGATGATCAGGATATGACTGATCCTCCCCCACATACATCATCTTCCTGTTGTTGTCAGACAGTTTGATGCGTTTGTGGACTGTGTTTGTGTCGACGGTGAGTTGACAGGAATCTGATGGAGAGAACAAACAAGCAGCTGCAGTTATTATTGATCAGTTATTGATCACTGATGGAATCATGAACGAGTGAAGATGGTTGAATAAAAACACACTTACACTTCCTGGGACCTGGTGTCAGAAATCGTTGTCCAGCAGGCTCCACCCTGGGAGGAGGAGGAGGGTCAGACCAGATCAGTCTCTCAGAGGAAAGAGGGATGTCAGAGCCCCCCAATCACCTGTTGGACACTCCTGTATCCACTACACCCCCCCGTCACCTGTTGGACACTCCCGTATCCACTACACCCCCCCATTACCTGTTGGACACTCCCGTATCCACTACCCCCCCATCACCTGTTGGACACTTCTGTATCCACTACACCACCCCCCCCCCCTCCCCCCATTACCTGTTGGACACTCAGTTTGAGTTCTGTTCCTCCTGTTTCCCATCTGCCCGGATTGTCTGGACTTGTCATTATCCCCTGAGAGTGTCCTGCCTGAGTGTCCTACCTGAAGGTGTCCTACCTGACAGTGTCCTACCTGAGGGTGTCCTACCTGAGGGTGTCCTACCTGACAGTGTTCTACCTGAGTGTGTCCTACCTGAGAGTGTCCTATCTGAGAGTGTTCTACCTGAGAGTTTCCTACCTGAGAGTGTCCTACCTGAGAGTGTCCAGTCTCCAGCGGGGATCCTCCAGTCTAGACAGAAGCTTCCCTGCTGACTCCCCTGGATGGTTGTAGCTCAGGTCCAGCTCTCTCAGGTGGGAGGGGTTGGAGGTCAGAGCTGAGACCAGAGAAGAACTTCCTTCCTCTGAGATCAGACAGCCTGACAGCCTGCAGACACACAACACAGGTCTGCTGCATGTTCTCTGCTCAAGTGTCCTGCTGCAGACACGTTTAGCATCATGTTCACTGGGACTGGAAAAGACTTGAATGAATCCTGACCTGAGAGATTCCAGGTGACAGTGTGGACTCTCCAGTCCGGGACACAGCTGCTCCAGTCCAAAATCCTGCAGGTCGTTGTTGCTCAGGTCCAGTTCTGTCAGACTGGAGGACTGAGAGCTGAGAACTGAGGACAGAAGTGGACAGATGTTCCCTGAGAGGTGACAGCCACTCAGTCTGCAGATGGAAGAAAAGAACAACAACCAGGTTATTTCACTGTTGTGGAAGAAAATGTAGTTGTGTCTCCAACTGTTCTGCTGGTCTTTAGCTCATCCTGCCCCCCCAGTACAAACATAAATGAAAGGGTTTCCTTGTCAGAGTTCATGCTTGTGTGTGATTTTAGGTCTAATGTGTCATTAAAGTCTCTGGAAATTAAAGAACCAGCGTAAACTCACTCATGTGAGGTTGTGCTGAACAAAGACCCAAACAAGTGAAGAAAACATGAAATGTGGAGGTAAAACCAGACGTAGTCAGAAACTAGCCCCCACTCCAGAGGTCCAACATGTGTCTGTTGGTACTTACAGAACTTTCTTGGAGGCTTTGACCACCGGCAGCAGCCTCCGTAGAACCTCCTCTGAAGCTGAGAACTTCTTCAGGTCAAACACCTCCAGATCTTCTTCTGATGACAGTAAGATGAAGGCCAGAGCCGACCACTGAGCAGGAGACAGATAATCTGTGGAGAGACGTCCTGACCTCAGGGACCCTTGGACCTCTTCCACCAGAGAACCATCGTTCAGTTCATTCAGACAGTGGAACAGGTTGATGCTTCTCTCTGCAGAGAGACCCTTACTGATCTTATTCTTGATGTATTTAACTGTTTCCTGATTGTTCTGTGAACTTCTTTGTTTTGATTCCAACAGACCTCGTAGGAGGTTCTGATTGGTCTCCAGTGAAAGACCCAGGAGGAAGCGCAGGAACAAGTCCAGGTGTCCATTGGGACTCTGTAAGGCCTTGTCCACAGCACTCTGATGGAGCTGAGTCTCTGCTCTTGTTTTAAACCACCTGGAGGTGTTCTTTTTTTCCTCCAGCAGGTTGACTCCAGAGTTGACAAAAGTCTGATGGACATGAAGAGCAGCCAGAAACTCCTGGACACTCAGATGGATGAAGCAGAAGACCTGGTCCTGGTACAAGCTGCTCTCCTCTCTAAAGATCTGGGTGAACACTCCTGAGTAAACTGAAGCCTCTCTGAGATCGAGGCCACACTCTCTCAGGTCTGATTCATAGAAGATCAGGTTTCCTTCAGGCTTCTGCAGCTGCTCAAAAGCCAGTTTTCCCAGAGACTCCACCATCTTCCTGCTCTCTGGACTCCAGTGTGGATCCGTCTCAGCTCCTCCGTCATACTTGACCTTCTTCAGTTTGGCCTGGACCACCAGGAAGTGGATGTACATCTCAGTCAGGGTCTTGGGCAGCTCCCCTCCCTCTCTGGTTTCCAGGACTTTCTCCAGGACCGTAGCAGTGATCCAGCAGAAGACTGGGATGTGGCACATGATGTGGAGGCTCCGTGATTTCTTGATGTGGGAGATGATCCTGGTCTGCTCCTCTTCTCTGATCCTCTTCCTGAAGTATTCCTCCTTCTGTGGGTCAGTGAACCCTCTGACTTCATTAATGATGTCAACACACTCAGGGGGGATCTGATTGGCTGCTGCTGGCCGTGTCGTGATCCAGAGACGAGCAGAAGGAAGCAGTTTCCCTCTGATGAGGTTTGTCAGCAGCACATCCACTGAGGTGGACCTTCTGGGGTCACTGACGATTGTAGAGTTGTGGAAGTCCAGAGGAAGTCGACTCTCATCCAGACCGTCAAAGATGAACACGACCTGGAACTCTTCAAAGCTGCAGATTCCTTTGGTTTCAGAGAAGAATCGATGAACTAGTTTCACCAAGCTGAACTTCTCCTCTCTCAGCACATTCAGCTGTCTGAAGGTGAAGGGAAGCAGGAACTGGATGTCCTGGTTGGTTCTGCCTTCAGCCCAGTCCAGACTGAACTTCTGTGTTAGGACTGTTTTCCCGATGCCGGCCACTCCCTTCGTCATCACCGTTCTGATTGGTCCTCCTCTTCCAGGTGGGGGTTTAAAGATGTCTTCCTGACTGATGGCTGTTTCTGCTCCGTCTGGTTTCCTGGAAGCTGCTTCAATCTGTCTGACTTCATGTTCTTCATTGACCTCTCCAGTCCCTCCCTCTGTGATGTAGAGCTCCGTGTAGATCTGCTCTAGAAGGGTTGTCTTTCCTGCTTTAGTGATCCCCTCAGACACATGCTGGTACTTCTTCTGCAGCTTACGTCTGAGTTTGGATTGACAAACGGCAGCGACGGTCTCTAAATAAAGATGAAATAAAGAAAACCACGTAGTGATTAAAACCAGCCCAAACCAATTAATGACCCTATTAATGAGACTTTCCTAACAGAAGATGAGCTGAGTTCCTCCACCTTCCATCCATCCATCCATCCATCCATCCATCCATCCATCCATCCATCCATCCATCCATCCATCCATCCATCCATCCATCCATCCATCGTCCGCCGCTTATCCATTCCCGGGTCGCGGGGGCAGCAGCCTCAGCAGGGATGCCCAGACATCCCTCACCCCAGACACTTCCTCCAGCTCTTCCGGGGGGAGTCCGAGGCGTTCCCAGGCCAGCCGAGAGACATGCTCTCTCCAGCGTGTCCTGGGTCTTCCCCGGGGTCTCCTCCAGGAGGGACATGCCTGGAACACCTCCCTAGGGAGGCGTCCAGGAGGCATCCGATACAGATGCCCAAGCCACCTCAGCTGACTCCTCTCAATGTGAAGGAGCAGCGGCTCGACTCCGAGCTCCTCCTGGGTGACCGAACTCCTCTCCCTATCTCTAAGGGAGCGTCCAGCCACCCTGCGGAGGAAACTCATCTTGGCCGCTTGTATCCGCGATCTTGTCCTTTCGGTCACTACCCAAAGTTCATGACCATAGGTGAGGGTAGGTGCGTAGATTGACCGGTAAATCAAGAGCTTCTTCTTTCGACTCAGCTCCCTCTTCACCACGACGGTCCGGTACACCGACCGCATAACTGCGGACTCTGCACCGATCCGTCTGTCAATCTCACGCTCCATCGTTCCCTCACTTGTGAACAAGATCCCGAGATACTTGAACTCCTCCACCTGAGGCAGGACTTCTCCACCCACCCGGAGAAGGCACGCAACCCTTTCCCGATGAAGAACCATGACCTCGGTCTTGGAGGTGCTGATTTTCATCCCTGCCGCGTCGCACTCGGCCTCAAACCGCCCCAGCACTTGCTGAAGGTCCCGGTCCAATGAAGCCAATAGGACAACGTCATCTGAATATTGAATCCACATGGTTCAACTCTTTAGAATAAAACTTTTATTAACTGGGATATTAATGACCCTATTAATGAGATGTTCCTAACAGGAGATGAGCTGAGTTCCTCCACCTTCCAGTGGGTTTAATGTTGTGTCTGATCTGTGAATGTTGGTCATCTACTGAGACATTGGGTGTGGTTTATCCAGCAGCTCAGATGTTCAGAGAAACGTCTTACTGCTCTGCAGGAGGTCGGCCAGCTTCTCCTGCTTCCTCCTCCTCAAGAACTTCACTGTGATCTTCATGAATGTCTCTCTGATGCTCTTCTGCTCTTCATCTTCATCCTCCTCCAGACTCTCTGAGGATTCTGGGTAATCTGGACTCAGAACCTTCTGGATCTTCTTCAGCTGATCCTTCACAAACATGATGATGTCGTCCTCCAGCAGCTGGAACAGAAGACCACATGAAGGACACAATCAAACTGGAACCATGGAGACAAACATCAGGTCCATGTTGGACAGACTGACAGTCCACTGGTCTCCAGAGACCAGCATGGAGAGAAACATCAGGTCCATGATGGACAGACTGACAGTCCACTGGTCTCCAGAGACCAGCATGGAGACAAACATCAGGTCCTTGTTGGACAGACTGACAGTCCACTGGTCTCCAGAGACCAGCATGCAGATGGACATCAGGACAGATGAAGAAGCAGTTGTTGTTCTTGTACAGACCTGAAAGATGGAGTCCAGCTGGGTCTGATGCTGCTGGACAGACGGACCGCTGGGGGACTCTGAGATCTGCTGGTCCACTCTGTGGAGGAACCAGGAAGAATTAGCTCACATCATGTCTGTCCTCACAGAGACAAACACCAGCTGAAGGTCCATGAAGTCCTGTTGGGATGAGGACAGTCCATCAGAGGACTGGTGGTGGTGAAGGTTTACTAGTCCTGCTGATCCAACGAGAACATGTGACCTCAGTGAAAAGTTACAAGATCAGGAACATGGACAACTGATGGAGACATGAAGCAGCTGAGGAACTCTGGATCATCATCAGGATCAGTGAGAGGAACTCTGGATCATCATCAGGATCAGTAAGAGGAACTCTGGACCATCATCAGTATCAGTAAGAGGAACTCTGGACCATCATCAGGATCAGTAAGAGGAACTCTGGACCATCATCAGGATCAGTAAGAGGAACTCTGGACCATCATCAGGATCAGTAAGAGGAACTCTGGATCATCATCAGGATCAGTAAGAGGAACTCTGGACCATCATCAGGATCAGTCCTCTGGAAGGTGAGACCTCCAGATGTGTCAACCAGAGGAAAAAGCTCCTGACAGGAGATGAAAATCTATGAGGAGGAAGCTCAGATCTCCATCAGGTGATGGAGGACCACAGGGGTCCAGGACTACATGGATCTACTCAAATAGAAACATGGGGACATTTCCTAACATGAGGACTGATTTAAATACATTTAATGTGTTTAAATACATCTCACCTCTCTGAAGAAGAATGTTGGTCTCCTTTAAAGTTAATTAACCAGCCCTTTGAGTGGTCGCTCTTCAAGGACAAACAGCTGGGTTCATGTTCAAGAGAGTCTCTTTTCTGATGGACCCTGATAGAAGACAAACGTTTAAAATGTAAATATTTTATTCATATGAAAACTAAGTTATACAGATAAAAATATTTAGTCTATTTAAAAAGTATTTAATGCAAATCATTGGCAGCATTTGGATACACTCACCCCTTTACAGCAGAACGTTGGTCTCTTTTAAATTCAATTATCCAGTCCCTTGACTGGTCGCTCTTCAAGGACACACAGCTGGGTCCAGGTCCAGGTCCAGGTCCAGGTCCAGGTCCAGGTCCAGGTCCAGGTCCAGGTCCAGGTCCAGGTCCAGGTCTAGGTTGATTCCTGTATTAATGGTGTTTGGTGATATGAGTCTTGAGCTCTGACATGCAGAAGAGTCAGGGACAGTTAGAGATTCTCATCTCACCTCTGAGCTTTGCTCCGACTCTCATGTTCCCCACACAGAGAGGTTTTAGAGGGAGGGACTCCCTCCTCTCTGTCCTCACACTGGTCCATTCTGCTGAATTCACGTCCACATCAGCTCACACACACACCTTCATCTGCAGAGGAAACACACATCAGCTCACACACACACCTTCATCTGCAGAGGAAACACACATCACTGGTGCTGCACACAGACCAGCTGATCCTGCTCTGGTTTGCTCCTCTCTTTAGTGTTAATGTCACTAGAATGCAGTCAGAAAACAGTGGGAGGTGGAGGAAGTCCCTGATACAGCCGTATATGCTGATCCGAGCTGCTCTGAAACTTTCTCTCAGCACCTTGTCTCATTTTGTAATATTAAAAACACTAAATTCTGTTAACAACAGTTTAATGCACAAACAGGAAGTTGAAAATCTTGAACAAGCAGAAAGAGACTGGGCCTCTACGTGAGTCTGGTTCCTGTGAATGTGAAGAAGCTCAGAGGTGAAACTGTCCTGCAGAGGCACGTGTCCTCCTCCTTCACAGCCTCATCACACAACACTTACACAAGCAGCAAACAACTTCCTCCAGGAACCACGCTTTATTTTGAAAGGCTCCACAGGAAACAGCAGTCTGACTTTAATGCTGGAGACGACAGCTTCATTCCAGGAAATAAAAACACCAACGTTTGATCGATGTAGAAAACTAATCATCGGCTGATCCTCACGGTGTTTCTGATCAATAATAAAACCAATAAAAATGTTGTCATTAACAATCATGTAGATTTGTCTTCAGACACAAGAATGATCAAAGTTTGCAGGTAAATCAGAAGTGAGAACGAGTTCCTACCGTCACCTGTCTGAGTCAAAAGACAAAGATCAGGAGGGTTAGGGAGCGGTGTAAGGCGTGGAGTGGGGGGTGGAGGGAAAACTCGTTTAACAGGACGAGGGAGAAAAGAAGGACGGGAGGAAAACACACAAGTTTAATCACTGAGAAGGAATTTGACTCAAGCACTGTGGTGTAAACATTTGATCCTGATTTTATTTCAAGGTATGGTGGGTGTGAAACAAAAAGCATGAAACTTTTGGGCTAATTTTGGGACGGATGCCAGCAAGATGTAGCCAGTGAAAATGCAGAATAACCTCGGCTTTACTGGCATGTTCTAACAAGAATGCACATGTGTGTTGAGCGTCTGTACGTTTATCACCAGTGAGGACACAAGGCCTTCAGCAGAGTCTGATCTCAACCACGGCCTCCTCTAGGACCGTCTTCTGTCCTGCCTCCATGTCTGCTAACGGCACCCTTTATACTAAAACTACGTCTCCCATGAACCCATGAACTCAGCAACACACCTTTAGAGAAATGCTTTAAGTCTTTAAATCATATCTGTATTTATGTATCTATGTTTGTATGTGAGTGAGAATATTAAAATAATAAGTGATTGAAGGTATGGGTTATCCTGCTGATGATGTAACATTACCTGGGGAACAGTGTTGGGCAAGTTACATCCAAAATATAATACATTATATATTACTAGTTACTGTCATTTGAAAGTAATTAGTTACATTACAATATTACTATATCTGAATTGTAATGCGTTACACTACTTGTGTATTACTTTTGAGTTACTTTCAACAAAATAGCAACAAAAGATAAATCTTGTCCCACTGGCAGATTTTTCTACTTATTTCAAGTGAAAATTTACTTGAAACAGGTGAAAATTGTCAAATAAGTTATTTTTCTGGTGTTATTTTTCTGGTGATGACTCTAAATGTTGAAATAGCAGTAAAACCACATTCATTGATGAAATGACATAAGGGATGGAAAGGAGGGATGGCAGTTTTACAGGGGGGATGATTTGGACCGTTTTTATTTCAGGGGGGATGATTATGACTGTTTTTATTTCAGGGATGATTTGGACCGTTTTTATTTCAGGGGGGATGATTTGGACCGTTTTTATTTCAGGGGGGGATGATTTGGACTGTTTTTATTTCAGGGGGGATGATTTGGACCGTTTTTATTTCAGGGGGGATGATTTGGACTGTTTTTATTTCAGGGGGGGATGATTTGGACCGTTTTTATTTCAGGGGGGGATGATTTGGACTGTTTTTATTTCAGGGGGGATGATTTGGACCGTTTTTATTTCAGGGGGGATGATTTGGACCGTTTTTATTTCAGGGGGGGGTGATTTGGACCGTTTTAATTTCAGGGGGGGTGCCATCACATCACCCCTCATCCCCCCTCAACTCGAATACTGCTCACACGGAACTCAGAACTTCTTCATAAATAACTCCCAGAGAGAAAAAAAACACCAGCAAGCTAACAAACAAACCAATAAAGCTCTCAGAGTTAACAAAACGAACCAGCAATCAACAACTCGCAGCTGTTTTAACCTCTCCTCCTGATGGGCTGAAGGTGTGGTTTAAGGCTGATTTATGGTTCCGCGTTACACCAACGCAGGCCATACGCCGTGGGTTACGCGAACTACTGCGTACCCTACGGCGAAAGCTCTGCGTCGATTTAACGCGGAACCATAAATCCGCTCTCACAGCGCGACTGACTGTGAGCCCGGCTCGGGCTCCTCGCCGCGCGCAGCGACTCCGCGCTCATATATATATAAATGTATAAAGCCCATATATTAATAAAGCCTCACTTGGCCGAGCCCTAACGCTGAGACCATGGTAGATTTAAGTTACACGCGGACACGCCGCACTGTTGACTTTTCCCTGCCGGCTCTGCTCACTGAACAGTCCCCACACAAACAGTGTCCAGCGGCGCTACGTTCCGCCGCGCCGCGTTCCCAACGCTTTTTTCTGTTGTCGGGATGTCTCGCGGACGCGGTGTTGGTGAATTCTTTAAAAAACAACAGCTAAACTGGTTAAAATGCGTTTTAACGCGCGTTACTTAGATTGTAACGAGTAAAATATTACCGAAAATGTATTAGTAATGCGTTATATTACTGCGTTACAGCAAATAGTAATACATTACTGTAATTGCGTTACTTTTGTAACGCGTTACCCCCAACACTGCTGGGGAAGTAATACATAAAATAAATGTATAAAACTGAAATAAAACACAACAGTCAAAGTAAAGTGAAAGGCTGACATCGTAATATAGTCAAGAAAGGGAAAAGGAACATTTTGAAAGGAAATTGAAAATGACCTCATGTGGAAGTTCAAACGGGCCTAAAAGGTGTTGAAGCGTCTAGTTGTCCAGCAAACACCTTCACTATGAAGTCCTTAGGATTTCAGTGTTTCTAAGACTGGATAGATGAATAAATGAAAAGTCACCTCATTTAGACTAATAGAACATATTTAATCCAATCAACTAGTACATGTAGCATAAATAATTATTTGAAAGTAGAGTTGATTATTCAGTGACGTATTTTCCCCCAATTTTCGTAATCTCTGCAAGTAAAATTCACATTTATTGACTAGTAACTTCTTAATGTGTTGGTTTTTTGGTGAGAAACATTAAAATACAGAGTCTTAAGCGCTACAGCGCTCTGTCTGAAGTGGTCGTCTATTATTTAGGAACATCACTGTCAGATTAATTAAAGATTTGAACACGTTTGTCCATATGAAAATATGAAAACTATCAGAATTAGGCTTAATTAGGTCAGCTCAGAGAAGCTTTTTTTGAATTTGTTACAGAAGTCACAGGACAGGCCACTCCCTGAGGGTATTTAGGGGGGTTGTCTGCTCTGTTAAACAGTTGCCTATTGTGCAGTTGGACACATCTGTCCAAATACTTCCTGTTGACCAGAAGGGGCCTCATTTGACCCCTTTGACCCTTCGTGTTTCTTAAAGACTTTACCCTGACTGCTGGTTATCACATGTTAACAGATGACAGGGCAGCCCTTCCTGAGTTTGGGCTGTCCAACGACTATCTCATTGTTAGTTGACCATCTGATGACAACAAAAACCCCTTGACCATTTAAGGTTTCTTAAAAGGATGTCTGTTGCTCTGCACACCACAGATAAGTTGCTTATTAACTGAAAAGTCATAGGTGTGACCTTTCAACCATCATCTGATACAATGTCTGTGGTCTCCATCTGTTCATTGTCCATTCACTGTTCCAAATATGGTCATGTTTCCTGTCAGTTTTACCAATAAATGTTTCCTGTCAGTTTTACCAATAAATAGCTTCCTGCAAGGGGAGGGTCTTTGGGAAGTATTTGCTGTCTGGAGGTTCTGCCTCTGTCAGTATGCTCTCCCCCTCCTGCAGGAGTGCCTGAAAAATAATTTCACAAGTCTCTGTGTCTTTCCTAAGTTATTAATTTATGTTGTGATGATTTAGGAACCTAACATCACACCAGCCTGAAACAGGCAGCTCAAATATAGGACGACAGTTCTAGCCACATGTACTATCATGAGTCAAGTCGGGGCACACATATTTTACAGTTTATACAAATATTAAAAACATGCACTTTTCCTGAAGCAGTAAATTGGATACTTATGACTACCTCTCAGTATCAGACAGGTTGAAACCTGCTGATTTGTAAACCTATTATGAAAAACAGGTTTTTTCTTGCTTTAACATATATAAAGTGGTCCGACAAATGTTCAGCTCAAAACAGCATGTTGCAGTAATGCGCAGCACTGCATCGCTGTGGCCAGTTAGGACAGTCCAATAGAAAATAAAGCAATGGAAATGATTTTGTCGCTGATGCTCGCTCGCATCGCATACAGTTAGGACACGGTAACTCTGCCGGCCGGAGCTTCCGCCATATTTTCGTAGCGGTCTATCGCGTCATTCAGGCAGCCAATCAGCACAGAGCCTCATTATCATAGCCCCGCCCACTCAGAATCCTGCATAGAGAATGAGGTTAGAGAATGGGAAGATGAAGACATGGTTTAGAGAATTTCTAATTTATTTTGCAAAAACAATCAAAAGCTTGTTTTTAAGACATTCAAGGCCTGTATGAAATAGGTATTAGATGCCATAATAGGTCCCCTTTAAGTAGCCTAAAAAAAACCCCACACATCCTGAGACCAGGAGAAAAATAAGGCTTCAGTGTTGAAACATAAAGTTGAGATGAGATAGAAATACGATCACAAAGGACCCTGGCCATTCTTCTCTGCGGGGGCTGCGGGGTCGCCGGGGGGGAGCGGCGGGTCGGCGGCCGATTCGGGGAAATGTCGCCATCTGCTGGACGAACAGGCGCACCGCCACAACACACGGAGAGGAGGGAAACACATTCCAGATGGAAAACCTTCACAAACGTGTTTCTCTTTCAGATACGTGGACCCGGAGAACAACTAGACGACGTACCTGCCAACAATCTGTCCTCTCTGGAAACTTAAAGGCCCAAAAATAAACCAGCTCCACCTTCCACTGAGTCATTCTGCTCATTTGGTTTTGTTGCCTTCCTAAATATCCTTTGTGTTTTGTACTTACTCCAGGTATTGTTGGTATTTATTTAGAATTACCCTCAGGTATTCCCTGAGGGTTTTTTTCAATGGGATCTTATCTGTTCCAGTCATATAATTAACATTATTTCAAGTGGATAATCAAACCATATATGTATAATTTAACAAGGAACACTGAAAAAAATACATTTAAGCTAATGGAAATATAACATATTTAAATCTGTGATATTAACAATTAAAAATTAAGTTGGTTGCTTTACATGAATACATATAGTTTTGAACTTAATCTGCATTTGTTCAAAAAACAAGACATTGTGCATGTTTTCCTTAACCAGCAGTATTTATGTAATCCCAGTAATCTTTTCATTTACACACAAACAACAAGCAATGATCTGGTTGTATTTACTTTTCTTTTAACAATTTTAATCTATTGGGCAGATTGACCAACGTTTAGATGAAACAAATTCTTTATTTGTTTAAGTAGAAAACCACAGTAAAAAATATCTTACTTGATCTACTTTAAAAAAATTAAGGTAAATTTTTCGCATGAGATTTTTATGTAGATAAAGAAAGACTAGCCTTTGTATAAACTACTTAAGTTTTAGTATGTACAAAATTAATTTGCAAGTAAATTCAACTTAATTTTGCTGCAGTACCAGCTCCCCGCCAGCAGGAGGCGGCGCATGCGCGGTTCTCCGTCTGCCGGAGGAGCAGCAGCAGCAGCAGCAGCACTGCAACATGCTGTTTTGAGCTGAACATTTGTCGGACCACTTTATATATGTTAAAGCAAGAAAAAACCTGTTTTTCATAATAGGTTTACAAATCAGCAGGTTTCAACCTGTCTGGTACTGAGAGGCAGGGGCGCCGAAAAGGGGGGGTAAAGGATACGGATTATAGGGGCCCATTATTGAGGGGGGCCCAGAGAGGCCCCTAATGATGATCAAAATTATAATAAAGAAAAGTAAAAACACTAAGTTATTAAATAACATATAATCACAAATGTTTTATTTTCAATGCCCTGGTAACAATAACTTTCGCCATCAACGCCTGCATCCCACCCCCCTCTATTTACGTAAAATGGTTCAGTGCGACTGGATCAGCTGCAGGTAGCGCACGTGCGGTTTGTCACAGCGTCACAGCTGCAGGAGGAGGAGACGGCATCATGCCTCAACAATCAGGCAGCCAAAAAAGAAAACAAAATAAATTAAGAGAGGAGAGAGAGTTGAAAGGTCGACAGTATGTCACCCAGTATTTCCGAAAAAAAAAGGTGGGTTTGTTAGTTGTGGTGGAAAGTTACGGAATATTAACTTTCTCCCTGTCTGTGGTCTATAAGCTAGCTCACTTTTCTCACCATGTTAGCTCAAGAAAACGGGATTTTCACATTTTACTGCTATTTTAGTTAAATAATAAATCAAGTCAAACATTTATCAAGCTGTTCTCATTCAATAATAGTTGATCTCCCCCCTGTCAAAATGATGCCTCATTCTGAACAGAGTCAAGTGCAGCAGCAGCAGCAGCTGTCTGTCAGCCCCCACCTCCCCCTGCCCCTGAACCAGCCCCAGTGCCCCCACATGAGGAAGGAGGTGAGCAGCTGTGTGTGTTGAAATAATATTAATAATAATGATACATTTTTACTATAGTCTCAAAACATTCTCTGCAACGTGCATAAATAACATCTGTAAATATCTGTTTTTCTTTTTGTATACTAGTATTTTTTTATTTATTGCTATTTTTATTCTCCTTCTTCTTCTTATTATTATTGTATATACTGTTTATAGTGTTTTTTATTATTATTATTATTGTGTGATATTGATGCCTCTTGTGTTTTGCACTATCCCCTTTGCTGCTGTAATCTGGAAATTTCCCCTCTGGGGGACTATTAAAGGATTTCTTATCTTATCTTATATTAAAACAATACAAAGGTGAAACTGTTGTGGGAAATAATTAAAATTAATGAAAAAAGTAATTTTGAACAATTTTAATGGTTTAAAAAGCATAAACCCTTTTAAAAATTAAATAGAAGACGTGCAGTAAAAACAGAGGGGAACATCTGTGGTGTGTGCAGCAGACTGGGGTGACCGCTCTCAGTCCAATCAGAGAAGTTTACATATTGGTGACTATGCTATTACAAATAGTTATATTGTAGGAAATACTATATAATTAACGTATGTCCATTGTATTCAGAGTGCTCAGTTCTTCCCCTACTGTCATGTTGCTCTTCTTTCACAAATATGGTAATGATAGTCAAAAATACCATTAAAATGCATTGTATGTAAAATAGCATCAACAAATTTCGCCGCTGTGTTGGGGGGCCCGGAAAAGATTATTTTCATGGGGCCCAAAATCCCTAGCGGCGCCCCTGCTGAGAGGTAGTCATAAGTATCCAATTTACTGCTTCAGGAAAAGTGCATGTTTTTAATATTTGTATAAACTGTAAAATATGTGTGCCCCGACTTGACTCATGATAGAACATGTGGCTAGAACTGTCGTCCTATATTTGAGCTGCCTGTTTCAGGCTGGTGTGATGTCCCTAAATAATAGACGAGCACTTCAGACAGAGTGTCATGCTGAGTGCCAGGCTGTGTTTAATTGTTTGTTTATTATGTTATTGTGTTAAACATTTTATTTGCATGCATGTTTTTGTTGCTTTGTTTAGTTATTGTTTGAAACGTAACTTTTTGTGGGTTTTGAGTTTGGCATGCAATAACCCTTTTTTTAGTTGATTAGACACAGCTGAACACCATTGAGGCAGGAACCGGATCCTGACTGACAGCTGCAGTGGCCAATGAACCACTGCAGGCTGGCCCCCCCAGACCAATGGTGGACCCGGGGAGGGTTCCATTCCCCCTAGATATTCAAGGGAGAGAATGCACGGTGGAATGATGGAGAATGGACAGAGAATGGACTGAGGAGGATGGACTGATGGACTGATGGACAGAGGACTGATGGACTGATGGACAGAGGCCCACGGGGGCCCAGGTGGTTGGGGAGCCCCCGGCGGAATCGGACCGGACCGGGGATCCCTGTTGGCGTGGGCCTGACTGCCGATGCTTCCAGAGGGGGCGCTAGAGGACAGTGACCCCGGAACGGAATGACTGTGACTGTTCATTTTTTAACCTTTTTAACCTTTTAAGGATTGGCCATTTTAAGAAACAGTTCTCCCATTTTAAGTGACATTTTCCCCACCCTTGATTTTATAACAGTCTTTGCGCAATAAATGGTTGTTGCTGCACCCCTGTTTTGTTTGTGGGTTACTAAGCGCTGCTCACCCTCGAAGAACGGAACTTAAAGTATTTCCTGGGGGACCTTAGTTGTTGCAGTACCAAACCGCTAAGAACCACCCCTTTGACAAGAGCGCTGTAGGGAAGTTAAGACTCTGTATTTTAATGTTTCTCACCAAAAAACCAACACATTAAGAAGTTACTAGTCAATAAATGTGAATTTTACTTGCAGAGATTATGAAAATTGGGGGAAAATAAGTCACTGAATAGTCAACTCTACTTTAAAATAATTATTTATGCTACATGTACTAGTTGACTGGATTAAATATGTTCTGTTAGTCTAAATTAGGTGACTTTTCATTTATTCATCTTCGTCTTAGAAACACTGAAATCCTCAGGACTTCATAGTGAAGGTGTTTGCTGGACAACTAGACGCTTCAACACCTTTTAGGCCCGTTTGAACTTCCACATGAGGTCATTTTCAATTTCCTTTCAAAATGTTCCTTTTCCCTTTCTTGACTATATTACGATGTCAGCCTTTCACTTTACTTTGACTGTTGTGTTTTATTTCAGTTTATACATTTATTTTATGTATTACTTCCCCAGGTAATGTTACATCATCAGCAGGATAACCCATACCTTGAATCACTTATTATTTTAATATTCTCACTCACATACAAACATAGATACATAAATACAGATATGATTTAAAGACTTAAAGCATTTCTCTAAAGGTGTGTTGAGTTCATGGGTTCATGGGAAATGTAGTTTTAGTATAAAGGGTGTCGTTAGCAGACATGGAGGCAGGACAGAAGACGGTCCTAGAGGAGGCCGTGGTTGAGATCAGACTCTGCTGAAGGCCTTGTGTCCTCACTGGTGGAAAACGTACAGACGCTCAACACACACATGCATTCTTGTGAGAACGTGCCAGTAAAGCCGAGGTTATTCTGGATTTTCACTGGCTACATCTTGCTGGCATCCGTCCCAAAATTAGCCCAAAAGTTTCATGCTTTTTGTTTCACACCCACCATACCTTGAAATAAAATCAGGATCAAATGTTTACACCACAGTGCTTGAGTCAAATTCCATCTCAGTGATTAAACTTGTGTGTTTTCCTCCCGTCCTTCCTCTCGCCTTCTTTTCTCACTCGTCCTGTTAAACGAGTTTTCCCTCCACCCCCCACTCCACGCCTTACACCGCTCCCTAACCCTCCTGATCTTTGTGTTTTGACTCAAACAGGTGAAGGTAGGAACTCGTTCTCACTTCTGATTTACCTGCAAACTTTGATCATTCTCGTGTCTGAAGACAAATCTACATGATTGTTAATGACAACATTTTTATTGGTTTTATTATTGATCAGAAACACCGTGATGATCAGCCGATGATTAGTTTTCTACATCGATCAAACTTTGGTGTTTTTATTTCCTGGAATGAAGCTGTCGTCTCCAGCATTAAAGTCAGACTGCTGTTTCCTGTGGAGCCTTTCAAAATAAAGCGTGGTTCCTGGAGGAAGTTGTTTGCTGCTTGTGTAAGTGTTGTGTGATGAAGCTGTGAAGGAGGAGGACACGTGTCTCTGCAGGACAGTTTCACCTCTGAGCTTCTTCACATTTACAGGAACCAGACTCACGTAGAGGCCCAGTCTCTTTCTGCTTGTTCAAGATTTTCAACTTCCTGTTTGTGCATTAAACTGTTGTTAACAGAATTTAGAGTTTTTAATATTAGAAGCAGAAAATGAGACAAAGTGCTGAGAGAAAGTTTCAGAGCAGCTCGGATCAGCAGATACGGCTGTATCAGTGACTTCCTCCACCTCCCACTGGTTTCTGACTGCATTCTAGTGACATTAACACTAAAGAGAGGAGAAAACCAGAGCAGGATCAGCTGGTCTGTGTGCAACACCAGTGATGTGTGTTTCCTCTGCAGATGAAGGTGTGTGTGTGAGCTGATTGGTTTCCTCTGCAGATGAAGGTGTGTGTGTGAGCTGATGTGGACGTGAATTCAGCAGAATGGACCAGTGTGAGGACGGAGAGGAGGGAGTCCCTCCCTCTAAAACCTCTCTGTGTGGGGAACATGAGAGTCGGAGCAAAGCTCAGAGGTGAGATGAGAATCTCTAACTGTCCCTGACTCTTCTGCATGTCAGAGCTCAAGACTCACATCACCAAACATCATTATTACAGGAATCAACCTGGACCTGGACCCAGTTGTGTGTCCTTGAAGAGCGACCAGTCAAAGGAAGAGGTTATTTACTTCAAAGGAGACCAACGTTCTGCTGTAAAGACGTATGTATCCAAATGCTGCCAATGATTTACGTTTAATGCATTTTAAATAGACTAAATATTTTTATCTGTATAACTTATTTTTCATATGAATAGAATATTTACATTTTGAACTATTGTCTTCTATCAGGGTCCATCAGAAAAGAGACTCTCTGGAACATGAACCCAGCTGTTTGTCCTTGAAGAGCGACCACTCAAATCACAGACTTATCACCTTTAAAGGAGACCAACATTCTTCTTCAGAGAGGTGAGATGTATTTAAACACATTAAATGTATTTAAATCAGTCCTAATGTTGGGAAATGTCGACATGTTTCTTCCTGAGTACATCCATGTAGTCCTGGACCCCTGTGGTCCTCCATCACCTGATGGAGATCTGAGCTTCCTCCTCATAGATCTTCATCTCCTGTCAGGAGCTTTTTCCTCTGGTCGACACATCTGGAGTTCTCACCTTCCAGAGGACTGATCCTGATGATGATCCAGAGTTCCTCTTACTGATCCTGATGATGGTCCAGAGTTCCTCTTACTGATCCTGATGATGGTCCAGAGTTCCTCTTACTGATCCTGATGATGGTCCAGAGTTCCTCTTACTGATCCTGATGATGGTCCAGAGTTCCTCTTACTGATCCTGATGATGGTCCAGAGTTCCTCTTACTGATCCTGATGATGGTCCAGAGTTCCTCTTACTGATCCTGATGATGGTCCAGAGTTCCTCTTACTGATCCTGATGATGGTCCAGAGTTCCTCTTACTGATCCTGATGATGGTCCAGAGTTCCTCTTACTGATCCTGATGATGGTCCAGAGTTCCTCTTACTGATCCTGATGATGGACCAGAGTTCCTCTTACTGATCCTGATGATGGTCCAGAGTTCCTCTTACTGATCCTGATGATGATCCAGGGTTCCTCTTACTGATGCTGATGATGGTCCAGAGTTCCTCAGCTGCTTCATGTCTCCATCAGTTGTCCACGTTCCTGATCTTGTTGTAACTTTTCACTGAGGTCACATGTTCTCGTTGGATCAGCAGGACTAGTAAACCTTCACCACGACCAGTCCTCTGATGGACTGTCCTCATCCCAACAGGACTTCATGGACCTTCAGCTGGTGTTTGTCTCTGTGAGGACAGACATGATGTGAGCTAATTCTTCCTTGTTCCTCCACAGAGTGGACCAGCAGATCTCAGAGTCTCCCAGCGGTCCGTCTGTCCAGCAGCATCAGACCCAGCTGGACTCCATCTTTCAGGTCTGTACATGAACAACAACTGTCTCCATCTGTCCTGATGTTTGTCTCCATGCTGGTCTCTGGAGACCAGTGGACTGTCAGTCTGTCCATCATGGACCTGATGTTTGTCTCCATGCTGGTCTCTGGAGACCAGTGGATTGTCAGTCTGTCCATCATGGACCTGATGTTTGTCTCCATGGTTTCAGTCTGGTCGTGTCCTTCATGTGGTCTTCTGTTCCAGCTGCTGGAGGACGACATTGTCATGTTTGTGAAGGACGAGCTGAAGAAGATCCAGAAGGTTCTGAGTCCAGAATACCCAGAATCCTTAGAGAGTGTGGAGGAGGATGAAGATGAAGAGCAGAAGAGCATCAGAGAGACATTCATGAAGATCACAGTGAAGTTCTTGAGGAGGAGGAAGCAGGAGAAGCTGGCCGACCTCCTGCAGAGCAGTAAGACGTTTCTCTGAACATCTGAGCTGCTGGATAAACCACACCCAATATCTCAGTAGATGACCAACATTCACAGATCAGACACAACATTAAACCCACTGGAAGGTGGAGGAACTCAGCTCATCTTCTGTTAGGAACATCTCATTAATAGGGTCATTAATATCCCAGTAAAATAAAGTTTTATTCTTAAGAGATGAACCGTGTGGATTGAATATTCAGTTCCAGCAAACACAAAACAAACACAACTTGTGTGTCTGAAGTGAATCGTAGAGGAAACACTGTTCTTGTTCCTCTGATTGATCGGAAGGGTTTTTGGGAGGGTAACGCTTCAATACTCCTCATTGAACGGCTGATCAGTGAATGTTGGAATGTTGATTCTTTAGAGGAAGTAAAACTTGGTTTGGGCTGGTTTTAATCACTATGTGGTTTTCTTTATTTCATCTTTATTTAGAGACCGTCGCTGCCCTTTGTCAATCCAAACTCAGATGTCAGCTGCAGAAGAAGCACCAGCATGTGTCTGAGGGGATCACTAAAGCAGGAAACCCAACCCTTCTGGAGCAGATCTACACGGAGCTCTACATCACAGAGGGAGGGACCGGAGAGGTCAATGGTGAACATGAAGTCAGACAGATTGAAGCAGCTTCCAGGAACCCAGACGGAGCAGAAACAGCCGTCAGACAGGAAGACATCTTTAAACCCCCACCTGGAAGAGGAGGACCAATCAGAACGGTGATGACAAAGGGAGTGGCCGGCATCGGGAAAACAGTCCTAACACAGAAGTTCAGTCTGGACTGGGCTGAAGGCAGAACCAACCAGGACATCCAGTTCCTGCTTCCATTCACCTTCAGAGAGCTGAATGTGCTGAGAGAGGAGAAGTTCAGCTTGGTGGAACTAGTTCATCGATTCTTCTCTAAAACCAGAAAAATCTGCAGCTTTGAAGAGTTCCAGGTCGTGTTCATCTTTGACGGTCTGGATGAGAGTCGACTTCCTCTGGACTTCCACAACTCTACAATCGTCAGTGACCCCAGAAGCTCCACCTCAGTGGACGTGCTGCTGACAAACCTCATCAGGGGGAACCTGCTTCCTTCTGCTCGTCTCTGGATCACGACACGACCAGCAGCAGCCAATCAGATCCCTCCTGAATGTGTCTCCATGGTGACAGAAGTCAGAGGGTTCACTGACCCACAGAAGGAGGAATACTTCAGGAAGAGGATCAGAGAAGAGGAGCAGACCAGCAGGATCATCTCCCACATCAAGACCTCACGGAGCATCCACATCATGTGTCACATCCCAGTCTTCTGCTGGATCACTGCTACAGTCCTGGAGAAAGTCCTGGAGAACGTCCTGGAAACCAGAGAGGGAGGGGAGCTGCCCAAAACCATGACTGAGATGTACATCCACTTCCTGGTGGTCCAGGCCAAACTGAAGAAGGTCAAGTATGACGGAGGAGCTGAGACGGATCCACACTGGAGTCCAGAGAGCAGGAGGATGGTGGAGTCTCTGGGAAAACTGGCTTTTGGGCAGCTGCAGAAACCTGAAGGAAACCTGATCTTCTATGAATCAGACCTGAGAGAGTGTGGCATCGATCTCAGAGAGGCTTCAGTGTACTCAGGAGTGTTCACCCAGATCTTTAGAGAGGAGAGCAGCCTGTACCAGGACCAGGTCTTCTGCTTCATCCATCTGAGTGTCCAGGAGTTTCTGGCTGCTCTTCATGTCCATCAGACCTTCATCAAGTCAGGAGTCAACCTGCTGGAGGAAAAAAAGAACACCTACAGGTGGTTTAAAACAAGAGCAGAGACTCAGCTCTATCAGAGTGCTGTGGACAAGGCCTTACAGAGTCCCAATGGACACCTGGACTTATTCCTGCGCTTCCTCCTCGGTCTCAAACTGGAGACCAATCAGACTCTCCTACGAGGTCTGTTGGAACCAAAACAAAGAAGATTACAGAACAATCAGGAAACAGTTAAATACATCAAGAAGAAGATCGGTAAGGGTCTGTCTGCAGAGAGAAGCATCAACCTGTTCCACTGTCTGAATGAACTGAACGATGGTTCTCTGGTGGAGGAGGTCCAACAGTCCCTGAGGTCTGGAAGTCTCTCCAGAGATAAACTGTCTCCTGCTCAGTGGTCGGCTCTGGGCTTCATCTTACTGTCATCAGAAGAAGATCTGGAGGTGTTTGACCTGAAGAAGTTCTCAGCTTCAGAGGAGGTTCTACGGAGGCTGCTGCCGGTGGTCAAAGCCTCCAAGAAAGTTCTGTAAGTACCAACAAACACATGTTGAACCTCTGGAGTGGAGGCTAGTTTCTGACTACGTCTGGTTTTACCTCCACATTTCATGTTTTCTTCACTTGTTTGGGTCTTTTTTCAGTACAACCTCACATGAGTGAGTTGGCGCTGGTTCTTTCATTTCCAGACACTTTAATGACACATTAAACCTAAAATCACACACAAGCATGAACTCTGACAAGGAAACCCTTTCATTTATGTTTGTACTGGGGGGGTAGGATGAGCTGAAGACCAGCAGAACAGTTGGAGACACTACTACATTTTCTTCCACAACAGTGAAAAAACCTGGTTGTTGTTCTTTTCTTCCATCTGCAGGCTGAGTGGCTGTCACCTCTCAGGGAACATCTGTCCACTTCTGTCCTCAGTTCTCAGCTCTCAGTCCTCCAGTTTGACAGAACTGGACCTGAGTAACAACGAC
Source organism: Cololabis saira (assembly GCF_033807715.1). Classification (NCBI taxonomy): domain Eukaryota; kingdom Metazoa; phylum Chordata; class Actinopteri; order Beloniformes; family Belonidae; genus Cololabis; species Cololabis saira. The sequence continues at coordinate 146,198 of NC_084609.1, forward strand.
CTGCAGGATTCTGGACTGGAGCAGCTGTGTGCTGGACTGGAGAGTCCACACTGTAAACTGGAGTCTCTCAGGTCAGGATTCATTCAAGTCTTTTCCAGTTCCAGTGAACATGCTGCTAAACGTGTCTGCAGCAGGACACTTGAGCAGAGAACATGCAGCAGACCTGTGTTGTGTGTCTGCAGGCTGTCAGGCTGTCTGATCTCAGAGGAAGGAAGTTCTTCTCTGGTCTCAGCTCTGACCTCCAACCCCTCCCACCTGAGAGAACTGGACCTGAGCTACAACCATCCAGGGGAGTCAGCAGGGAAGCTTCTGTCTAGACTGGAGGATCCCCGCTGGAGGCTGGACACTCTCAGGTAGGACACTCTCAGGTAGGACATACTCAGGTAGTAGGACACTCTCAGGTAGGGACACTCTCAGGTAGGGACACCCTCAGGTAGGACACTCTCAGGTAGGACACTCTCAGGTAGGACACACAGCAGGGAGAAGGGGAAAGACAAGAGTAGATATACACAGGGGATAACGAGACACAAGTGCAGACAATCAGGGCAGATGGAAACAGGAGGGACAGAACTGAAACTCAAACTGGGGGAAATGATAAACCCTGACATTACCCCCCACTCAAGGGACAGATCCCAGATGTTCCAATGAAGCATCACAAAAACCAACCCAGGGTGGGTGGAGGGGGCCCAGAGGAGGGCCCAGGCCAACACATGGTCAAAGTTGTGGGGGCCGTCTTTGTGGCCGGGCCGACCGGCGAGACAGTTTGGGGGTTCGCCCTCGGGACGTAGCAGGCGGGTCAGGGGGAAGCCAAGGGACCGGCTTCGGGGGAACCCGGGTCCTCGGTGCTGGCTGAGGGGGGTCCGGGACCATCACAGGAGCAGGAACTGGGGCTAATGGGTCCAGAACCACCGCCGGAGCCGGAACAGACCGGGGCTGGCGCCAACGTCGTCTCCCTTGAAGCTGAAGGCTCGGGCTTGGGAAAGCCAGGCGCGTTCCCCGGAATGGGGACCCCTCTTCCGTGACCCGTAGCATGTTCTTCTCCGCCTCCCGGCAGACGAACTGAAAGAGGGTGATGAGCTCTTCCGCTGGGTCCATCTTGGCTGGTCCGTTCTGTCACGGAGTGGTTTGTTGAGGACCCAAATGCAGGAGAGCAGGAGGCAGGAGTTCCCGAAGACTCAGGTTTATTTTTAAGAACAAACCAAAAACGCTGTGGAGCAGGATCAAAAAGGCAGAACAAAAACAAGAATCCAAAAACCAGACGAGGAGAACATGGAGGGAGGAAACAGTCCGCACCAGCGAGGAGCAGGGGAAAGACAAGACCAGATATACACAGGGTTAACTAGACACAAGTACAGACAATCAGGGCAGATGGAAACACGAGGGACAGAACTGAAACTCAAACTGGGGGAAATGTCAAACCCTGACAACGCCCCGATTTCAGCACCGGAGGCGCCATAAAAAGGGACATCCACAAAACTTCTAAAATGCATAGAAATTCATTTATTCTATTCGAAAAAACAAAATGCTTTGCTTTAAAGTTTAAAGAGCCTTAATAGCATTGAACTTGCATGACTGTACAGACAGACAACTGTATAGCAACTGAACTAGCCTATGCTCCTATAGTAAATATAAATATAGTTACAGGTGAAGGTTGGAAAATTTGAATATGGTGTAAAAGTTAATATATTTCAATAATTCAACATAAAAGGTGAAACTAATACATTACATAGTCTCATTACATGCAAAGCAGGATATTCTAAGGCAAGCCTTTATTTGTTACAATCTTTATGATCAAATAATTTATTGATTTAATAAAACATTCTAATTTTTTGAGATTTTTTATGTTTTCATAAACTGTGAGCCATAATCACCAAAATTAAAACAAATAAAGGCTTGAAATATCTCACTTTGAATGTAATGGGAAATAATATATTATAATATAGCTCCAGAGGCTTCCAGCCCAGCTCAACAGCCAGGCCTCCGCCACAGAGATCCCCACCCATCCCCACAGCAGTGATGCCCCTGCAACAGAGATCCCCACCCCACCAGCTCCAGAGGCTTCCAGCCCAACCTCCATATCTCCACCCCCCTTTCATCTTCCTCCTCCCTGCTCTCATCCTCCAACCTTTCTCTAACGCCATTTACAGCCGGCATGAACAAACTGGCTGCTCAGGCTAACACCAGTCTTGCCAGCCCTCGCCGCCCCCATCAAAATACTGCTACTAGTGTATAAATCTGTCAACGGGTCAGGCCCAAAGTTCATCTCTGAACTGCTTCTACACTATGAACCCCCTAGACCTCTTAGGTCACCAGGGACCGGTCTGCTAACTGTTGCTAGGACCAAAACAAAGCATGGCCAAGCCGCTTTGTGCTATTATGCCACATATAGCTGGAATAAGCTCCCGGAAGACGTTAGATCTGCCCCAACTTTGCCTAGTTTTAAAACTAAGCTAAAGACACCCTTATGTTTACTTCTGCTTTTAACTGCTGCTAAACCGCAGCACTTTTTACGACTGTTAGCTTTTATTTCTTATTTCTATTTTAATTTTTAACTTTATTTTTTAATCTTACTGTTAATGTTTTTATTGTGTTCTGTATGATGTTGATAGTAATTCAAGAAGCATATTGGAACGTTTTATGTAAAGCACTTTGAGTTGCTTTGTGCATGAATTGTGCTATATAAATAAATCTGACTTGACTTGTTTCACCTTTAGTTGAATTTACTGAAACGAATGAAGTTTTGCAATATATTCAAATTTTCCAACCTTCATCTGTATATTACGACATCAATAAATAACAGAGAACCAACACATGTTACTGTCTTTAATGTATCCTGTCCTTTATTTTTTTCATTATTGTTAGTTCGTTGTTCATGTGTGAACTCCTCCTTCCAGGGTGGAGCCTGCTGGACAACGATTTCTGACACCAGGTCTGAGGAAGTGTAAGTGTGTTTTTATTCAACCATCTTCACTCGTTCATGAGTCCATCAGTGATCAATAACTGATCAATAATAACTGCAGCTGCTTGTTTGTTCTCTCCATCAGATTCCTGTCAACTCACCGTCGACACAAACACAGTCCACAAACGTATCAAACTGTCTGACAACAACAGGAAGATGACACGTGTGGGGGAGAATCAGTCATATCCTGATCATCCAGACAGGTTTGATTACTGGGAGCAGCTGCTGTGTAGAGAAGTTCTGACGGGTCGCTGTTACTGGGAGGTCCAGTGGAGCGGAGCTGTTTCTGTATCAGTGAGTTACAGAAGAATCAGCAGGAGAGGAGGCTCTGGTGACTGTAGGTTTGGAAGAAACGATCATTCCTGGAGTCTGGACTGTTATTCAGGTGATCAGTACCATGTCTGGCACAATAACAGAGAAACAACCACCACCTCCTCATCTCCATGTCCACGCTCTGGCAGAGCAGCAGTTTACGTGGACGTTCCTGCTGGAACTCTGTCCTTCTATGAAGTCGTCTCTGACAGACTGATCCACCTCCACACCTTCAACACCAGCTTCACTGAACCTCTCTGTGCTGGATTTGGACTCTACTGGTACATGTCTGTGTCTGGGTCCAGGTCTGTTTCCTCAGTGTCTCTGTGTCCAGTTTAGTCTCCAGAGTCTCCGGTCAGAGAAACTGTCTCTGTTGGATCCTGGACTTGGACTCTGGTTCTGGTTCCTCAGAGTCTCCATGATGATTATGATGATGATGATGAAGATGATGATGATGATGATGATGATGATGATGATGATGATGAAGGAGATAATCACCATTTATCTTTAGTTTTTTGGTTTATTGTATTTTTATTTGATCTTTTTCACATTTAAACATTAAATCATTTACTGGACTGTTGATATTTGATCATAAATTAGATTTTTATCTCATTATTTTTTTTTATTTATTCTTAATTCTGTCTAAATGTTTTCATGTTTGACTTCACGTTTAGATTATTAAAGTCGTGCTTCTTCCCGGAAACAAAGTTTGAGCTTCAAATCTAAACATTTCCATTTTACATTCAACTTTTCCAGTTTGTATAATATTTGATTGATTTATCTGATTGTTTTAATTTGATTCCTTCAGTTTTCAAAGTTGTTGATGTAAAAATGAAGTGAGAAGTTCGAAATATTCATGTAACATCCAACATGTAAAAACACCAGCAACATGTTTAAAAGTATTCAAGTACTCTTGAAACCAGTTTTTTAAGGAAAGGTGTATTTACTGCAACTTTAAAAACATGAGGTACATATCCTAAGTTTAGGGATAAGTTGATCTGGTCCAGTATTGTCGTAGCAAAAAGAGAAAAAAATATGTCCACATTTCTGTGCAAAACATGTTTAGATAAATGTAAATGACCTTTTATGTTGCATGTGCTTGGCAAACATCAGAATGTAACATGTTTCCTGCTGGGTATTGATCTGCTGCCAAAGGTCTGAATAAAACAATCTGAACAGAAAAAGTTTCATTTCTGTAACAACAAATATAAAAATGTCACATCTTATCTGCCAAAAGTGTCTCCCAGACAAACTAATGAGAAGAAAGGACCTGTCCTGACGTGCAGGTGTGAGGCTTGTGACTTCCTGCTGACTAGAAAACAGTCTAGAAAATCCCTTGTGTCCTCCCAGCTGATGAAAGTCTTGGGCAGGTTGTGCAGAAAGATCAGCCTGGAGAGGAGCGGCTCTGTCACAGTTGCTGTCGTAGTGTCCTTGGGCAAGACACCTTACCCACCTGCCCCGTGTGAATGTGTATGAATGTTTGATGGATGGAGGGGCCGTTTGGTCAATATGGCAGCCACGCATCCCTCAGTCTGCAGGGCAGCTGTGGCTACAGACGTAGCAGCTGTGGCTACAGACGAAGCAGCTGTGGCTACAAATGTAGCAGCTGTGGCTACAAATGTAGCAGCTGTGGCTACAAACGTAGCAGCTGTGGCTACAAACGTAGCAGCTGTGGCTACAAACGTAGCAGCTGGGGCTACAAACGTAGCAGTATATAATATATATATATAATATATAATGTCAATGTCAATTTTATTTATATAGCAGATTTAAAAACAACCGAGGTCGACCAAACTGCTGTACAGTATACATTAAAATGAAACAATACCAAAAGAAAATACAGTACAAAGTGAAGAAACAATGAAATCACTAACGTACTAGGATGATCAATAAAATAGTATGAAAAAATTGACGGCAAAGAACAGACACACAAAGTACACAATCACTTCTCACAGATGTAGGCCACTATTTACTGTACACCAAAAGCCAATGAAAAGAAATACATTTTCAAAGATGACTTAAAGCCGAGGGCACACCAACCCGATGTCGCCCGCTGTCGGCCGACTGCTGTCGCCACGTGTCGCCTGTGTCGGGCTGGGTCGGGCTCAAAATGAAGCACTTGGACACACCGCAAAGACGACACCCAACGGCCAACTAGCACGTACGTTCTGCGCCTGCGTGAGAGGTAATTCCACCACATATTGTGTTGATGATGGGAGAGTGGGACTGATGTGCAAAGTCTTCTTCTGCCCGTCCTGAAGATCCTCACTGGGTGAAGGTCTGGATTTAGATTTGATCAAAGCAGCAGCGCGGGTGCTGACAGGAACCAGTAGGAGACCACATATCTCTCCCGTGTTGGCCTCCCTTCATGGGTTCTCCATTGTGCTTGCCTGCCACGCTGATGGAGAGAAACGCCTATGGTGATTTTTAAAAGAAAAACTTTGCATAAGACGTTTCCAGCCGGAGTCATTATAACGGCGAATGAAAAGGGGTGGATGAAGGGATGATGATCAAGTGGCTGAGACAGGTCTGGAAATTCGGACTGGCGCAGCTGAATTAGCGGAGCTCTTTAATGCAGAAACAGAGGATAAGGACTCTGAAGGGTTTGATTAATGTAAAAACTGAAATAAAATACAATACAATCAAACTAAGTTTTGCTCCCGCTCTATTTTTAAATAAGCACACTTGTGTGCTTGTGTGTGTGTTCTGCAGCGGGTGTGTGTGTTTTGCCGCACGCGTGTGTGCAGCTCCGTGTCTGTAGACGGCGCCTTTTGGGTCGGTGCGCCATATGTGTGTTTTAAAACCAAAAATTACACACAAAACTGAGGGTGCGCCTTTTCACACGGTGCGCCGTATGGTCGTGAAAATACGGTATGTATAATTTAACAAGGAACACTGAAAAAAATAAATCTAAGCGCATGTAAATATAACATATTTAAATTTGTGATATTAACAATTAAAAATGAAGTTTGTTGCTTTACATGAATACATGTAGTTTTGAACTTAATCTGCATTTGTTCAAAAAACAAGACATTGTGCATGTTTTCCTTAACCAGCAGTATTTATGTAATCCCAGTAATCTTTTCATTTACACACAAACAACAAGCAATGATCTTGTTGTATTTACTTTTCTACTAACAATTTTAAGCTATTGGGCAGATCGACCAGCGTTTAGATGAAACATGTTTTATTTGATTAAGTAGAAACCACAGTAAAAAATATCTTGCTTGATCTACTTTTAAAAAATTAAGGCAAATTCTTCGCATGAGATTTTTATGTAGATCAAGAAAGACTAGTCTTTGTATAAACTACTTAAGTTTTAGTATGTACAAAATTCATTTGCAAGTAAATTCAACTTAATTTTGATAAATAAATTAAACTTAACTCAATTAAGTTGACTGTCCTTGCAAAATGTAATATATATATATATATATATATATATATATATATATATATATATATATATATATATATATATATATATATATATATATATATATTTATAATTATAATGTAATTATAAAATAATAATATTGAAATATTATTTCAAACTAAAAACATGAGTTTTCAAGGTTTTACTCCAACCTGGACCGCGGTGGCTGCAGTACCAGCTCCCCGCCAGCAGGTGGCTGCAGGACCAGCTCCCCGCCAGCAGGAGGCTGCAGTACCAGCTCCCCGCCAGCAGGAGGCTGCAGTACCAGCTCCCCGCCAGCAGGAGGCTGCAGCATATGCCTGTGTTTGTGTGACTAAAATGTTAATTTATTGTTTGAAAAATGGTTCAAATATGTTATTTTGCTACTTGAAATTTTTTTAAATATGTTTTGTTGATGAGAAAATATGTTTCTCTATTATTCTTATTTTTGTGAGGGGGATATATATTGTTTTTCGGCACTACCTTGTTCTCTATAGCTGATACAACATGAATTACTCCTATGTGGGATCAATAAAGTTCGTTGCCTTCTGAGAAAATTAAATATATTATATTTGGTGCCTAACTGTTTCCCAAGTATATTAGTGCATGTGTGAATGAATAAATGAGACGTAAAACTTACATTTCTTTGTAGAAAGGCGCTTTATGAAAATAAGGAAAAAAGTGGAACAAAGAGGAAAAAAGAGAAACAAAGAGGAAAAAAGATAAAAAAAGAGGAGAAAGAGGAAAAAATAGGAAAAAAGAGAAAAAAGCGGAAAAAAGAGAAGAAAAAAAAAACAAAGAGGGAAAAAAGGAAAAAAGAGGGAAAAAAGAGGGAAAAAGGGAGGAAAAAACATGAAAAAAGAGGAAAAAAAGAGAAAAAAAGAGGGAAAAAAGTAAAAAAGAGATAAAAAGAGGAAAAAAGTGCATGAGTGAATGAATAAATGAAACGTAAAGTGTAAATTTCTTTGAAGAAAGGCCCTTTATGAAAATAAGGAAAAAAGAGGAAAAGAAGAGGAACAAAGAGGCAAAAAGAGAAAAAAAGAGGAAAAAAGATGAAAAAGTGCATGTGTGAATGAATAAATGAGACGTAAAACTTACATTTCTTTGTAGAAAGGCGCTTTATGAAAATAAGGAAAAAAGTGGAACAAAGAGGAAAAAAGAGAAACAAAGAGGAAAAAAGATAAAAAAAGAGGAGAAAGAGGAAAAAATAGGAAAAAAGAGAAAAAAGCGGAAAAAAGAGAAGAAAAAAAAACAAAGAGGGAAAAAAGGAAAAAAGAGGGAAAAAAGAGGGAAAAAGGGAGGAAAAAACATGAAAAAAGAGGAAAAAAAGAGGGAAAAAAGTAAAAAAGAGATAAAAAGAGGAAAAAAGTGCATGAGTGAATGAATAAATGAAACGTAAAGTGTAAATTTCTTTGAAGAAAGGCCCTTTATGAAAATAAGGAAAAAAGAGGAAAAGAAGAGGAACAAAGAGGCAAAAAGAGAAAAAAAGAGGAAAAAAGATGAAAAAGTGCATGTGTGAATGAATAAATGAGACGTAAAACGTACATTTCTTTGTAGAAAAGCGCTTTATGAAAATAAGTCCATTCACTTGTATTAGTTTACAGCGCAGTCTTGCCACATCCAATATGGCGGCGACGGTGACGTATTGCAGGAGGTGGCTGCGCATGCGCGGTTCTTGGTCTGCCGGAGGAGCAGCAGCAGAACAACGGTGTATTTTCGTCGTATCTTCTTATTTTTCGTCTTCTAGCGAATCCAAACCGAGATAAACCCGCAGTTTGTGGGTTTAGGACGTGTTTAAACCCGCAGTTCGTGGGTTTAGGACGTGTTTAAACCCGCAGTTCGTGGGTTTAGGACGTGTTTAAACCCGCAATTCGTGGGTTTAGGACGTGTTTAAACCCGCAGTTCGTGGGTTTAGGACGTGTTTAAACCCGCAGTTCGTGGGTTTAGGACGTGTTTTCTCGCGGCTGACGGGACCGTTGACGCGGCATGGACGACAGCAAGGTGGGGAGCTAACGGCTAACGGCTAATTCACCTTTTTTCTCCACTATATTCACGGAGTTCGGGAGCGGAGTGGCCTAGTGGTTGGGGCTTCGGGCTCATGATCCGAAGGTCGCGGGTTCGAACCCCTCGATCCCAAGGATGCACAAAAAAATGTCATTAATAAATATCATTCTATACAGTATTTATAGAAGCAATAATACAATAGTACATATACATGTCTATGTGTATTATCCCTTTGTTTTATATTTATTAATCATTTAGTATTTATAGGAGCTTTTGAATTGTAATAACGTGCTCCACATTTTCATTTCTGTATTTAAGCTGTTCCACAGATTAACTCCTAGGGGCCCAGTCACACAGCAAAACTACTATAAATTACAGATACATATAATAAATATAATAACCTTATTACCTAAAAACACACAATAAAACCCTGAGATCCTCAGATTTCCTAGATACAAAGATATTCTTGTAAAAATAATACATCAGGTATTGGTACATAAACATTCACACATAGTTTTAGAGTTTGTTCGTTTTTGTTTATTTTGAACATGTATAAAAAACAAGAAAAAAGATAAATCCAGGTTCATTCCACCACATAAAGAAAAAAAAACCATCAAAACACATATTTCAGTTACATGTTGGAAAAGGAGTGGGAGGAAGTATAAACTTATTTAATCCCACCCTCTTTCCACAACTAAACATAAATTATATGTCTGTATTTATTTTTTATACTATACACTAATTTGTATGAATATATATAATTTTTTACAAAAATAACCTGTTTAAAACAAGATGTAAGCTCTGTCATAAATATAATATAACTTATATAAATATAATATAATTTATATAAATATAATATAACTATGATATAAATATAATCCGTATATCTAAGTATATAAACAGACAAAGACAACATGACAGAATAGCAGAACACACACAGCTGCTGATCTTTAAACACAGTCTTCACTTTTATACCTCAAATAAACCATTTCTTTATATTTCTTCTTAAATAGTTTCTTGTTTGTACATTCTTTTAACTCCAAATTCAAACCATTCCACAGTTTAATTCCACAAACTGATACACAAAAACGTATTTTTGTTGTACGCATGAATAAAGATTTGAAGTTTAAATGATAACCCCCTTCCCTCCCAATGAATAATTTCTGAATGTTTATCCGGTAGTGAATGATTTTTTGCTTTAAACATTACTGGTGCAGATTGAAATGCCACTAGATCCATGAGTTTTAGTACTTTAGACTGTATGAATAGTGAGTTAGTGTGATCTCCATATCCAGCCTTATGAATGTATCGTATTTCTCTCTTTTGAAGTACGAGTAATGAGTGGAACCTGGTTTTATAGTTATTGCCCCAAATTTCTGCACAGTAAGTGAAATATGGAAGAACTAGTGACCAGTAAAGAATGTGGACGGCCCTGTGATCCAAAACCTGTTTTGCTCTGTTAAGTACTGCAATGCTCTTTGAAACTTTGTTTTGTACACGCTTAATATGAGATTTCCAGCTAATTTAATCCATTATTACTCCAAGAAATCAGATTTAGTTTACTCTTTCAATATCGCTGCCATCCAATTCAACTTTTATATGCATATTTATTAGGGCTGGGCAAGTTAACGCGTTATTATCGCGTTAACTCATTCATTTATTAACGCCAACATTTATTTTATCGCGCATTAACGCATGTTGCTCACATGCTTTTGTTTTGAAAAGTCTTTTACCGGCTGCTGCAGAACCGGAAGAGAGTTGGCGGAAAAACATGTGGAAAAGCTAAAACAGACATGGAGAGAGGTAAAATTACGGTTACATGGACATTTTAATTTTAAAGTTCTCCCAGACGGCGGATTCGACCCTGTAAAGGAAATTTCAATAGTGATTTTGTGCTTCACACTTTCTAACAGGGACATTTGGTGCTGAATATAGACGGTAAAGCTGCTCCCCGTTAAAAGTTTCTGCTGTTTCCTCAGAAATTGCCTGTTTTAATGTCATGATTGTGGATCAGGATTTTGTTGGTAGACTTTTTTTTTTTCATAAAAAAAAATGATGACATTAATGCCCTGGCAGTGGCAATAAGCTATATTTTATTTGACATTTTTACACTAAATATGTGTTACTGACAAGTGCTGATGTTTGCTGAGATGTTTGCACAACAAATGTTATGGCTCTTTCGTTCATACTTTTATAAATAAAAGTGAACTTTACACAACTTTTGAATAGATTATTTGATTTTGCATACAGATGCCGGAGGGGAAGGTGAAGAATCCCGGGAAACGCAGCAGGAAACCGGCCAAGATGGACCTGCGGGAGGAGCTGGACATGGTGAGCAGGGCTGGGGATCCATTCAAATGGAAACAATCCATTCAATTCTTAAGATTCAGAATCGATTATCAAGATTTGATTCAATCCGATATTTTATTTTTATTTTTTGCACTTACAAACATACAAGCATCGAGGAAAAAAAAAAAAATCAGTAATAAAACAAAGTTAAAATGTGCAGGAAAGATCACGAAGCCCGACGGGCTTATAAGCGACCCTCCCCTCTTAAACCTACAATAATTATAATTAACACTTTACACCCCCCCTCCCCACCCAATACCCACAATTCCTCATACACACATGTGCAGATTTCCATCATATACAAAGAAGTATGTTATACAGCAGAGAACAATAGTTACACAACATTTAGAAAGAAAAGAGAAATATATATATATAAAATAATAATAAAAACTAGAGATACATATACAATACCCAATGATACAAAAGTGATTAGAACATCTGTAAGGATTTTTTTAATTTAATCTTAAATGTATTTAAAGAGAGACATGATTCTGTTAAATGTTTTATATCGTTCCACAGCACTACACCTTGGTAGACAAATGTAAATTTAGCAACAGAGGTCGTACAGAAAGGAATGTGCAAGTGATTCTTCCCTCTTGTAAAATGTGCATGGTAATGGGAATTAAACTCAAAGTAACTTTGGAAAAAAAATGTGTAAAGATGCAGGAAGGTGAATTACTTTATACATAAGAACTCCTATTTGATACTTGTTGACCTCATAAATTGTGAGAAGTTGCAATTGTTTAAATAATGGCTCCGTTGGGGCTAAATAGGAAGAGCTGGTGGCAATTCTAACGAAGGATTTCTGAAATCTATGGATTGCTTGTAAATAAGAGCGGTAAGTGCTAGCCTAAATTATATTACAGTAAGAGATGTGAGGATAGAATAAACTATAGTACAAGTTTAGAAGTGTACGTTTTTTCAAATGTTGTTTAACCCTTTTTATAATGCCCAAAGATTTAGAAACCTTTTTACAGACAAATTCACAGTGAAGTTTTTCATCAATGTAGACACCCAACAACTTCGCTGATGAAACTTGTGCTAGTGCTTTGTCAGTGATATAAATGTTGGCCTTGTCTGCATTGTAGTTCTTGTTTTTATTTCTAAAAATAATGAAATTAGATTTCTTGACATTAAGTAATAACTTGTTTAACTTAAACCAATGGGAAAAATGAAAGAGTCCAGCATTTGCTTTAGCAATAATGAAATCAAAATTCTTATCAGTGACAAAGAGATTTGTGTCATCAGCAAAAACTAAAGGTGACAATTAGGGCTGCACGATTAATCGTTAAAAAATCGCGATCTCGATTCATGCTTGAACGCAATCTCATTTCCAGATGACGACGATTTAAAAAAAAAAAAAAATCTTTTTTTTTAAAGATGGCTGCATAAAAAAAGGACTAGGCCTGTTCTAGGTTGTTGTAGTCCTGTCATGATCAACTATCATGTTGTCATGTTTGTTATATTTTGTCAACGATTGTGGATTACATTTGGAGAAACATCTACCTTTCTCATCACCTGACACATATTGCACATAAATATTGTTAAAATTGTTATTGTATAAAGACAAGAGAGATGTTTATTGTTTTTATGTTCAATGTCAGCTGTTACAGCAAAAAGCAGCCAGAGGAATAATTTGTTGCCTCAGAACTACAGGATCTGTTACAAGTCCCCTTTCTGAAAGGGTGTTCAACTCCGGGAGGAACAAATATTGTTAAATTGTTATTATTGTTTAAATTATTCAAAGGTTTGTGTAAAGAAGACAAGAGATGTTTATTGTTATTATATTTTTGTTCAGCTGTTGCAAAGTTAAAGTAATAAGTGCAATAAATTTTATATTGGAAAAAAAACGTGAGAGAATCGTGATCTCAATTCTAAGCAAAAAAATCGTGATTCTCATTTTGTCCAGAATCGTGCAGCCCTAGTGACAATAAACTTGATGCATTGACAAGATCATTAACATATATCAAAAACAACAAGGGTCCAAGAATGGACCCGCATTCTAGTACAGCCCGCTGTGATTTTATACCATTTAAAAACAACAAATTACTCTCTGCTGTTTAAGTAATTGGAAACCCATTGTAAAACCTGTTTTTGAAGACCATAACATGACATTTTTGATAACAAAATTTCATGATTCACCATATCAAAGGCCTTTGATAAATCCAAGAAAATACCTAAAGCATATTCATTATTATCTAGTACAGCAGTAATTTTTTCTCTGATGTAACTTTATACACTGTATATTGATTTGGGTTAGTGTTATTAAAACTGTTTTTTCAGCTGTTCCCTGAATTATGACTGTAGCTCTGCAACATATTAACACTAGTATTATATTGAGATTCAACAGCAAGTATTGCAGCTAATGATGCTGTAAGGACCAATCAGCTCCCAGAATGCTGATAGAACTGAAACAGAAACATCGTGGGGCAGAATTACCAAACACATCCAGGGAGGAAACAGAGACGGAGGAAATCACTTTTAGTTTTTCACACATTCCGTTTTTATCTTTTCAATTTTATATGTTTTATCGGTTTTTAATTTTTGAGAATTTGGTTTTTAGTATTTTATGCAAATCTTACCCTAATACAGTATATAAAGTAATGAAATGTAAACAATTTATGCAATTATAACTGAAAACTTTAATGTTTCATCCCATAACATATTTAAAGGCAAGAACATGGCACCAATTATTCTCGTGTCCAACAAGACATAGTTTTTTGGGCAAAAACAAAAAAAAATCCAAAAGTTAACTATGAAATAGATAACTAAGAAATAAAGAACTCACATATTCCTTTCAATATCCATTTAAAGTGCAAAAAAGAAAGAAATCGCAACAGCTCAACAGGACATGTGTAAATTAAATGATGTGACTACTGGGATTAAAGTTCACCAGGTGAAAGTGTAATAATGAAAATAAATCGATCTTTAGACATAAGAATCAATTTTTAGGAATTCATATGAAAATTGATTTAGAATCAGAAAAATCGATTTTTTTCAACGCAGGCCTAATGGTGAGGGAGGGGGACCGGGTCCAGATCCAGACCTGCAGGTCCTCTACAGACCACTAGGGTCCAGATCCAGACCTGCAGGTCCTCTACAGACCACTAGGGTCCAGATCCAGACCTGCAGGTCCTCTACAGACCACTAGGGTCCAGATCCAGACCTGCAGGTCCTCTACAGACCACTAGGGTCCAGATCCAGACCTGCAGGTCCTCTACAGACCACTAGGGTCCAGATCCAGACCTGCAGGTCCTCTACAGACCACTAGGATCCAGATCCAGACCTGCAGGTCCTCTACAGACCACCAGGGTCCAGATCCAGACCTACAGGTCCTCTACAGACCACCAGGGTCCAGATCCAGACCTACAGGTCCTCTACAGACCACTAGGGTCCAGATCGTCCGACTCTTCTTCACCTTCTTTCAGCCCGACCAGTCTCGCGTTAGCTCTTGGGCTGCGGCTAGCTGTGGGGTGAGGATGTCGTTGACCGCTTCTTTCACTGCCGACTGAATAAACTCACTGAGTTTCTGCTGCTGCGCTAGCATAGCAGAGCTATCAGCGTTAGCTATGGCGTCGTCCAGATCCTCTCGGCATTGTAACCATTGTTTTTTTTTCTTCAACGGTGACATGCTGTTTCCTTCTCGTTTACTCCCAGGCTTCACTTGAGACATTATGCTGTGATGACTTGTCAGTTTAGTCGGTAAAAAAAAGTAAAAATGAGGATTTGAGAGGTTGTTGAAGGCTAGCTGTTAAGCTACACGTGCATCGCAGTCAGGCACCACCCAGAAGTCACGTCACCTTAATCTTATACATATTTTAAACTTAACGTTAGCTTAATAAGTCATGTTAGCATTCATGTTAGCGAACGGTACCTTCCTAGTTAATGATTAACCCATTTGACCAACCAATGAGTTGGCTTAAGACACTTTTACAGCATATTTTATTTAGAAATATGGAGCCCCTTTGGTGACATTTGAAAAAAATAAAATAATGCGTGGCCACACATTGATAACTCGTGGCCATGGGTTAATATCTAGTGGCCACGCATTAATAACTCGAGGCCATGCGTTAATCAATGCGTGATAATCAATGTTCATTATCAAAATAATTATTTTATTTTTTTCAAATGTCACCAGAGTGGCTCCGTAGAGAATTATAATAGTCTAGATAGAATAGTATAATAATAGAAGTCTTTGCTTCTGTGAGGTTCTCTGGAAAAAAAAAAGAGATTAAGTGTGATGGCCAAATGCAGATAATACTGGGGTCCTTGACATGCCAGTTTGAGATTTAAATATTTTGTTATCGTTATTGAATGCACTGTATTTTTTATTTGTTGCATTGATTGACTGAATGTGTCTATATTTTAGGGGTGTAACGATACACTAATCTCACGATACGGTACGATACACGATATTGAGGTCACGATAACGATACGATACGATATTATAGCAGTATTTTTTAACAACCTTGATAGAGGAACATATGACTGGAAAAAATGGTCTTTTATTTGAAAGACACATAATACAAAACAATGCTGTGTGTTTGCCCTACTGTTACAGTTTGTAATGCTTTATAACTGTTTAAGTTTTAAAGAGAAAGCCAGGCCAACCATTTTCCACAAACTGAACTAAAAGTAAATGTCAGGTTTGCATTATGCATCTTCAGTTTCATACAAGTACAAATATTTTGCCACAAACTGAATAGTTTCTCTCATGTATGATTTGACTTTTTTCTTTTCCAGAAATTTAACAACTAAAATTGAATAAATAAATAAAAGTAAATAAATACATACAATTTTACATCATAAAAAAGATTGATTCATGTTCACCTTATAAGTGTAAGAGGAGATTTATTTTTGTTAAGAAGGTTATTTTGGTAATTCAGGGTTCATTATTTTATAAATATATTCTTTATATTCTGTAAATCAGGGACTATAATTACACTAGTCAGTATGTCAGTTGTTAGTATGTTTTAGATTGGGCGGAGTGATACAGCACTAGGTGTTGTGTTGATGTTCTGAAATCCTACGCTGTTGAGCGGACATTGAAGTACACGCAAACTCACGCAGAAGTTGTCCCGTGTTTATCCTACTCACGACCCCAAAAAGGTTTAATTTAATAAGGTAAGGCTTAACTCTACACCAGACTTAAATAAGTAAAGGTTCAGAGCTCAAAACAGGACCGCAAAACGGGACTACTTTCTTGTGAGCGGAGTAAGATTTTGGTCCGCGCGGTCGCGGCTGCGGCCGCGGTCAGATGCGCGTTTCTAGTCAACACAATAGATTAATATTAATAATCCAATATCGCGATACAGGTTGTCACCTCCACGACACGTATCGTGACGTTTTTGTATCGCGAAATTTCGTGGCACGATATATTGTTACACCCCTACTATATTTTCAACACTGTGCCTAATTACAGTGTAATTACCATGGTATTACCTGGTTATTACTGTACTGTAAAAGAAAGGGTTACCCCCACTGGTTCACTACTCTTATAGCTCAGTGCTATATCATCTCCTGAAATGGCAAGTAAGAACGTAAGGCAAAGTAAAAAAGACACTACATCCGTCAACAGTGCAACGACTGCGTGCGTGCGTGTGCGCGCGCACACACAATAGTTCATGTTCAATTTTATGTTCAATATAAATAGTACATGAATGAGTTTTCACTGTGTGCTTCAGCAGCTCTCAAATTTTACACTTATTACGTAGACGTATAAGAAGTCTCATTTGACGGTGTCGTACTGTTAAGAACTAGTTGTAACAAAATATGTTTAACATTAGTCCTCAGTAGATAAACTTAATTGTCTCACAGGAAAGAACCTGACAGGCAGCACTTGATTGAAACTGAAAAGGCTTTTGATAATGCAGCTAAGATAATGTAAGTCATTGTTTTGGGAGAAATCTCAAGTTAGGTTCTAGGAGTGGTCGGCTGTACCCAAAATGAATCACACACACACTCGCCTTTGCTATAAGATATGAATACATTTATTAGCAAAAAGCAAGCATTACATAGAAGACATCCACAAAACTACCCGTTTGCTAGGATAAGTGTCCAATTACCCCCCACAACTCGGCAGTACACACAATATCACTCGTTTGCCAGGATGACGCGACAAGCTATCCCCCGCAAAACAGCAGCAATCAACACAGTTGCAATCATCACACACAGGTGAAAGGGTTAAACAGGCGTTCTTACCTCGACACAGACTGGAGAGCCAAGGCAGTCCGGTTTTGAATAAGCCAAGGAAAAACCCAATGCCGGGCGTTTTGCCAGAACCCACGGCCGACTCTGGCTATACTTCCGGGATCCCTGTCTTTTATACCTTTCCCTCAGCACCTTGCGGAGAGGGAGGGGAAAGACCTATTCGCCCCCCTGTCCGCAAGCTCTCAAAACAAGTTTCGGCTCCCACGGGACCGAAATCCCGTGCGAACCAGGCTCTTTCTCACAGAAAAACAGGCATTTGCTATGATAAACCGCAGGTGCGTCGCTGACTAAAACTAAAGCTGTGTTTTGGGAATCTAGGGCATCTTCAGGACACAAAACTTATTTTTTCTCACTTCAGTCATCCTCTCTGTTACAGAATCATGAAGGAAGACCCAAAAGACACTGCTGTGATGATTGCGAGCAAGTCTTCACCACTTCATCAAACCTGAAGAAGCATAAGAAAACTCACACTGGTGGTAAACCGTACAGCTGTGATCAGTGTGGAGCGGCTTTTGCTCGACAAGGTCACCTAAAGCAACACCAGCTCATTCACACTGGAGACAAGCCTTACAGATGTGATCAGTGTGGAGCAGCTTTTGCCCAAAAAGGTAACCTAAAGCAACACCAACGTATTCACACTGGAGAAAAGCCTTACAGATGTGATCAGTGTGGAGCAGCTTTTGCCCAAAAAGGTAACCTAAAGCAACACCAACGTATTCACACTGGAGAAAAGCCTTACAGATGTGATCAGTGTGGAGCAGCTTTTGCCGAGCAAGGTGCTTTAAGGAGGCACCAACGTATTCACACTGGAGAAAAGCCTTACAGATGTGATCAGTGTGGAGTGGCTTTTGCCCAGCAAAGTGATCTTACAAAACACCAACCTATTCACACTGGAGAAAAGCGTTACAGATGTGATCAGTGTGGAGCAGCTTTTGCCCGGCAAGATCAATTGGCGACTCACCAACGTATTCACACTGGAGAAAAGCCTTACAGATGTGTTCAGTGTGGAGCGGCTTTTGCCCAGCAAAGTGCTATAAGGATTCACCAACGTATTCACACTGGAGAAAAGCCTTACAGATGTGATCAGTGTGGAGCAGCTTTTAGCGACTCAAGTAATCTAAGGAGACATCAACATATTCACACGGGATAAAAAGTGTACATTTGTGATCAGTGCTGATATCATTTATTTTGAGAGTAAGTTAAAATGCACCAATTTAGTTTTGTTAATTTAGTGTGAAAGAAATAATTCACACATACGCACTGACACACATAGATGATCTGAAGTTTGTGTTTAATGTTTGGTTAATTGTTTATGTTGTTTAGTTAGTTGTTGTTTGTGTAGTCTAGGCATCGGAATTTATCCCGGGTTTTGTTTCACTTTCTTTTAAGACTTTAGTAAATAAATTCTGATTTAATTTGAATGAGAGAAGTTGTTTGTGTTTATTTTATAGATATTTGTCACAGCTGCTGGTTGCAAAGGTCTGAGCTCGGACTCCTTCCTTCACTGTTATTCTTTAACGCCCCCCCGTGGCAACAGGGTGACATGTAGGGGAATAACAGCTACTTTGAGACTGATTAGTTATTATTTCCTGTAAGTAATCTTTTATTAGTTATTAATAACTATCGTTAAATTGAGCTTGTAAAACAGACACAACTGTTGATGAGACAGTGAGAAAAACTTAAGATTTATAAAAAAACTCAACCTAAAATGCAATTAACAGTTCCAGATATAAAAGATCAGATTCTACCATCAGAGTACAAATGAAAGATAGAGCAGAGAAAGAAGAAAAGTGATCAAGTGTTCCTGCTGAACAACTACATCTAATACGACTGAACATGAGTCCAACTGTCCACTTCCTGTCAGCAGATGGACAACCGGACGTCCTCCAGGTCTTTTATCCTCTATTTGGGTTTGGAGACGCGGCTGTTTTGATCCTCACAGCAGAATAAGGCCCAATCCCAATTCCCCTTCACTCGCCTTTCTTTTCTTCCCTACCCCCTAAAAAAGAAGGGGGAGATTTTAGGGCACTTGAGATCTAGGGCACTTGGCCCAGGTGCCTGTCCCATTTCTCCTACTCCCCCTCGTTTTCATCCCTTCCTGATCAGAAAGCTGAGAGCCAAAAGCTGTTTTAATTTCCGCTGTAGCACTGTTATGGCACTTTATTAAGTTTTAATATTTTTTCAGGCATAAAGGTAACCTTAAGATCCGCAACCAGGGCTCAGTTTATCCAAATAACGCCTGTTAAGAAATTTGACCCGATGTTTTCGGAGATGAGAATAGCCGCCGCCCCCGGGGAGCAGCAGCAGCTCACAGCCCGAAAACAGACGTGATCGCTGGGACAGCCTGCTCTGTTGAGAATTACGCTGGCTGAAATAAATCATTTAGGAAGATGTTGGTTTAATAGATGAGATCTAACAGTTGTAGCTACGCCTGTTGAGAAATTTGCTCCGAAATTTCGAGATTTCTGTCTGCCAGCTCCGGAGCTGATGGTTTCGTGTTAAATTGACGCAGAGCGCTACGGCGCGCGTCGCTGCGTACATCAACGCAGAGCTTACGGCGTAGGTTACGTAACCTACGCCGTAAGCTCTGCGTTGGTGTAATGCGGAACCATAAATCCCTTTATTCTGGTGTGATATTTGGCAACTTTATCTGAAAGTGTGTAAATTACCCAGATAACAGCTGGATTACTTTGTGGTTTCTGAAAACTATTATATCAGAAACATCCAAAACAAATCTGACGAGTCACAGGATTATTTCTCTCTATTTCTCACAAAAAAAATGCTTGCTCCCTCGGTCACAATCTGAGACGAGTCTGCCTGTTTGCCTTCGGTCGGCTTGTCAAATCGACGCAGAGCCTACGGCGTAGCTTACGTAGCCTATGGCGTAGCTTACGGCGTAACCTAACAGCCTTTACTCCGGCACGATTCTTCGCGAACAACGGACAAAAAAGGGATTATGTACATTCACTGAGTGAATATTATGAAAGTAAAATATGGATTTGTCGCTAGAAATGTAATCAAAATGCATTTTTATGCAGAAACTAACTCAAAATATTGATTTATTCACTAAGAAATGTACGCCATGTTTTTTTTTTGATTCAGTCCGCAAATGACGACGAAAAGCATTCTGGGAAATTTTCATACCCCTTCGCTCGCGAAGTCAGCATCGGAAATCCCTCGATCCGTAGGGGCTATTCTCAGCCCCTAGCCCTCGTTATGCCCACTCCCCCTAGTTGAAAAGAGGAATTGGGACACCACTACCTTCACGGGAACGCGCAAAAGTTAGGGTTAGTGAAGAAAACGAGGGCGAGGGGGAGTATTGGGACGCAGCCAAAGTCAACACATCTTCTTCCTCCTTGACCTGATAAATGACCTCATAAATGTTAGAAGAATTGGAAGGACCTGCTGTCATCCATCTATCTGTCTTCACTGGAGGTAAAAGTATCTGCTGACAGATTCTCAGCTAAACTCTGCATTACTCTCCGTAATCCTACAATAGTCCCGTAAAACACATTTAAGATGGAAACATTATGAAGAAGCAAAACCACATCTGAGGGAGTCACTTCCCTTTATTTTAGTGGAAGTATTTGGATTGAAACCACCAACAGCAGCATAAGTAACATTGTTCTCTGGATCATCCTGGAGACAAACACAAATACAGAAATGTCTCTTAAACTCTGTTACACAAACATTTGTTTTAAAGCACAGCTTTATTTCACTGTTCCAGAGAGGAATCGACCTCTGAACATCAACGTTGCTGCAGTTCCGTGTTTGACCACAAGGGAAGAAACGGCGCTCTGATACTCACATTGTGGAGCATCAGCTGCTGAACATCTGAAACAAAGGTCACATTTCAAGAGTTAGTCAACAACATCATTACATGTCCATCAGCTTCATTCAGTAAATAATGTTTCTACTAATAAACTTCTGCTCTGCATCAAAGTTATTATCAGGACGACTCAACAAAGAAATATCAGCTGATCCAAAACACTCCAGCAAGATTTTATATAAACATTCAGATTCAACTTAAGCATTTTTTAAATGTCTTGTTCTTCAAAGAAGAATAAATGTAGTTTTCTTCACATATAAAGGAACCAGGAACAAATCTGTGGGGGATCAAGACCTCAGAGTTGTGTTTCATCTCAACAGAGGACTTGACTTCTGCAGTTATTGGAGGTTCCTGGAGTTTCCACAAGTGGAATCTGAGACAGAGACTTCAATCATCAGCTGGTTCAGTTCTGCACATGTGCTGTTTTCTGATGACTTTCATACTTGATTCATTCTGCTGATCTTCTGTTTCTTTGGTTTTCTTCCTGCATATGATGAAAATAACAACAGCAGCCAGAACCACCATCACCCCCGACTGCTGATCCGATGATCACGCTGGTGTCGATCAGAGAGGAATCTGGAATCAAAGGATTCAACTAAATGATTGCAAAGGAAATATGAATGAATTATACATGTATGAGGTTAATTGTGATTATAACAAACAGTTTAGATGATCTTCTCTCCTTCATTTCCTTGTCTTGATGATTCCAGGGTGTCTTACCTGTAAAGTCCAGCGTGTATTCAGCATCTATCTTCACTCTGTCTCCTTCAACAACCTGGCAGGTGAATCTTCTCTTGGACCTCTCTGATGTTTCACCATCAGATCAGAAACACAGTTGTTCTGTCCTCCAGACACAAACCCATCACCTTCACCAAGCAGCACACTTCCTGTCTCATCCACCAGATGATGCTGTTCTGCTCACAGGGACCAAAAAACTGTCTCATCAGAGAACAGTGTAATGTCACATCTCCATCCCTTCCTGGATCCACATCGGGTGGAGATGGAGAGACTGGAAGAAAAACAAATAACTGCTGTTAAAGCCACTTGAATATGAGAAACTCCTCTTTTTACTGATTCAGTTTTACTGAGTGATTGTCTGATGGAAACATCAAATATTTAGCTAAAATAAATCTAAATCTGAAGATTTATCATGAAGCTGGTGAAAAGAGAGAGGAAGAAATTATGTTTTACTAAACAAAGGTAAAGGTTTCTGTCATCTGTTCTGCACGTGTAAATAAACGTCAGGTGTTTGGGGTCCAGTTCCTCTGAGAGGATCCATCGTGTTGAGGATTGATTGATTTTGATTGAATTGTTTATTTCGAACACATAAGGAAAAAAATATAAAATTTTAAAACAAATTCAAAACATACAGAAAAAAAGCAACAACAACAAAAAAACGTAATACAAGCAGGGAAAAAAAAAACAGCGTCCGAAAAGGAGCAGGTAAGATAAGATAAGATAAGATAAACCTTTAATAGTCCCACAGAGGGGAAATTTGCAGTTTACAGCAGCAAAGGGGATAGTGCAAAAACAAGAGGCATCAGTAGAAAAAGTAAAAGTAATAACACAGTTATAATAATAACACACTATAAACACTATAAACAGTAAGCTGGTATACAACAATAATAATAATAATAATAATAATAATAATAATAAGAAGAAGAAGAAGAAGAAGAAGAAGAAGAAGAAAGATAAATAATAAGAAATACTAGTATATAAAAAAAGATAACTGACGGATATTTACAGATGGATATTTACATAATTGCATAAGAGAATTGTAGAAGTAAAACTTATTTAACCCTGCCCCTTTGTTACCTCTATTATAAAATAAACATAAATATTATTAATAAATAGCTGCTAATTTACCTATTAGGCTACAGATTCTCCCATTGGTTGAGCCTTTGCACCTAACCAGCTAACAAACACAATCTTTCCTTAACATAAATCCTCAACCAAATAACTGCCCAGAATTTCATTTTTGTACCATTTTTTAAATGGATTTATATTTGTACATTGCTTCAACCATCACCCAACCCATTCCATAGATCCACTCCAACAACTGAGATACTCATGCTTTTCCTTTTAGAATTAACACATTGTTTTTTGAAATTCAATTTTCCTCTTAAAAACATTTTCCGTAAATTGCCTGGAAGTGAATCAGTTCTCGCTTTGAATATGATTTGTAGAGTTTTTAGTTTGACAATGTCCCAGAATTTCAACACATGCAACTTTAAAAACAGTGTGTTAGTGTGATCCTTATAACCTTATAATTATTATATCCTTATAACCACATTGTGAAGTTTCCTGATTGCTTTTTTTTGCAGTCTGAATAACGGTTGTAAATTGTTTATATATGTGTTGCCCCAAACTTCCACACAATAATCCAGATATGGTAATACTAGTGATGAATACAGAATGTGCAATGATTTATAATCCAGCATGTATCTTGTTCTCCCCAGTATTGCTTGTGATGATCCCAAACAGACCAGACGTTCATGTCGCTGACAAATCCACACAAGGTTTTAACAGCGTTTCACTCAGAGTTGATGAGGAGGATTCAAACTGACAGTCTGGATGTTTTTAAGTCAAAACACTCACCTGTTAATATATTCAGATACACAGATGTGTCATAGAAACCATCAGTAAATCTAATCCTACAGATGTAACGACCAGCATCTTCAGCAGTGATGTTGTTGATGATCAGAGAGCAGTTACTGCTCAAACTCATCCTGTCATCTCCAGCTGACGTCTTCACTGTAGTTCCATTATGAACCTTGACTTGTCCGTTTGCATTTACATCTTTGTAATAAAACCAGTGAACATCACATGGGTAACGTGATGAACCAACGTTAGACGGTAAAACGACGTCATCTCCAGCTCTGTGATGGAGAACGATTCGTCCATCACTGATTCCTGCTGCAGAGAAAAACACTGAGAAAGGTTTTACACTTCACACATCAACCTGACCCTAGAAACATATTTAACCTCCATATTTATGTTTGTCAGCACAGAGAAGAGACTTCAACACATAATCTCTGGTGAAACATTCAGAGTAATGTAACGTTGTCTTTAAGTGGTCTGATTGTAACAGAGGTGAGTTTTAGTAAAGAAAATACATTTAGCTACATAACAACTTCAGAGTGGTGTTTACAGTCTTTTTAAATCAAATGAAACCCTAAAACATGAGTCAGAGTTGATCTTTACCTTCAAAGTGAAGCAGTAAAGTGATGAAGAGCTGCAGTCGTGGTGTCATTCTGTCTCTGCTGGATGAAATTATGCTTCTCTCTGCTGCAGGTCTGTACGTGAAGGTGGAACTTCCTGTTTGTGAAGGTGGAACTTCCTGTTTGTGAAGGTTGAACTTCCTGTTTGTGATGGTGGAACTTCCTGTTTGTGATGGTGGAACTTCCTGTTTGTGAAGGTGGAAGTTCCTGTTTGTGGGCAACTTAACACTGAAACCGTTTTCACACCGTAACACCTCTGACCCTGACGTGTCTTTGTTTGCTGAAACATGTGACAACAAGTCAAAGTTACAGGAAACAACCCTGAATGTTTAAAAGTGAACATGCAAAGCTGTTTCTGTAGAATATTTACTTTTGTTACACTTCAGTCGACCCTTAAGGTGGATTTCTTGTATAAGAGTGATAGATTTGGTTTCCAATAAAATAATAAAAAAGAAAAAATGAACAACTGCGAGCCGCAGCAGGACGAGGGTACGAGCGAGCCGCAGCAGGACGAGGGTACGAGCGAGCCGCGGCGGGACGAGGTTACGAGCGAGCCGCGGCAGGACGAGGGTACGAGCGAGCCGCAGCAGGACGAGGGTACGAGCGAGCCGCGGCGGGACGAGGGTACGAGCGAGCCGCAGCGGGACGAGGGTACGAGCGAGCCGCAGCAGGACGAGGGTACGAGCGAGCCGCGGCAGGACGAGGGTACGAGCGAGCCGCGGCAGGACGAGGGTACGAGCGAGCCGCAGCAGGACGAGGGTACGAGCGAGACGCGGCAGGACGAGGTACGAGCGAGCCGCAGCAGGACGAGGGTACGAGCGAGCTGCAGCAGGACGAGGGTACGAGCGAGCCGCGGCAGGACGAGGGTACGAGCGAGCCGCAGCAGGACGAGGGTACGAGCGAGCCGCGGCAGAACGAGGGTACGAGCGAGACGCGGCAGGACGAGGTACGAGCGAGCCGCAGCAGGACGAGGGTACGAGCGAGCCGCAGCGGGACGAGGTACGAGCGAGCCGCAGCAGGACGAGGGGCACCCCGACCCACCGGCATGGGGGCCTGAGTGGAACTATCTTCCCACATCACCCAGGGGGGATCCAGCAGAGCCTTTAGCCGACCCGCCTGCAGTCCTGTGGCCAGGAGCCACCTCGAAACCCCGGTCCAGCCCAGAGAGTCCAGAGAACCCCGAGGATCTAGGACAGGTGTCGGCAACCCAAAATGTTAAAGAGCCATATTCGACCAAAAACACAAAAAACAAATATGTCTGGAGCCGCAAAAAATGAAAAGTCTTGTATCAGCCTTAGAATGAAGACAACACATGCTGCATGTTTCTATATTAGTTAGAACTGGGGGAAGATTTAGTTTTCAATTTGCACTTCGAGAAAAAAGTCGAAATGTCGAGAAAAAAGTCAACATTTCGAGAAAAAGTCAAAATGTCGGGAAAAATGCCGAAATGTCGAGATTAAAAAAGGAAAAAGGAGAAAAAAAAGGAAAAGAGGAAAAAAGAAAAACGATGCGTAGGCATGCCGTCAAAACGACGGCATGCCTACGCTGTGTCGTCCGCGTCGACGCAGACCACACGCCGTCACTGACGTGCACCTCCCGAAAATTGTAACTACACGTCAAGGCGACGCAGACCAAACGCAGACGAGAGGGCTGTGATTGGTTCGCTTGGAAGCAATGCATTTCCAGTTTCCGGTTTGAAGCAGTCGTGTACTTTCAGCGCTCTTTTCTTCGTGTATGTGTGATTTTTTTTGTTTGGTTTTTTGCACAATAGTTGTCCTTATCTCTTTGATTCACTGTGACCGGAAAAAGTCGGATAAACCATTCAGGAAAAGATTGCGAATTAGCGGTCACGGGGGGGTACTGCACTGCGGCAAAATGGAGTGACAGAGAAGTCCGAAGGGTTCACGACGGCGTCACGGTTTGACGCAGAACCTTAATTCAGGCTTAAGAAAGCTGTCTCAGCCTCAGTGTGTGTGTGTGATAGAGAGTATAAAGGGAGCTCTCTCAGGAAGGTTCATTTGGTTGTTCTCAGGGAGAGAAGGAGTGAAAAGCTGATTATGATATGAGTCTTTGTCATACATGAGCACGATCATAGAAACAGCTGATTATGATATGTGCACGCTAGGTGTCATGGGGGTTTGTTTATGGCCAGAGCTCCCTCCTTACGGAGAGATATAATTTGATTCTGGAGCAGGTGTTTTCAGGGGAGGGAAGGTGGAGGAGAGATATAACTTGATTCTGAAAACAGATGTCTTCAGGAGAGAGAAAATGAAGGAGAGATATCACCTGTTCTGAAAACAGATGTTTTTCTAAAGGAGGAGAAAAGGAGGAGTGTTGGTATCTGAGTCTCGAAAATAAAAGACTGTTTTGTCCAGCCTCCGGTGTGAAGGAAGATATGATACTTAATGGTGGGAGATTAAAAGACTGGGGGTGTGGTCTTCCCAACCCTTGAGAATAAAAGGGGGAGCGCTGAGAAGAGTTTTCAGACTTGGTAAGCTTTATTTATTCCGTATCAATAAACTGGACTAAACAAGTGTCTCACTTTAATATTTATTTGGAGGTCCTTTAGTTGTCATGTGACCATGTCCTTGTTTCAGTCAGATCATCATGTATCTAAACATTCATTTCCATCCAGAGCTGCATTTATATTTCCACCAAATGTTGTGTTGATGGTGGGAGAGTCGGACTGATGTGCAAAGTCTTCTTCAGCCCGTCCTGAAGATCCTCACTGGGTGAAGGTCTGGATTTAGATTTGATCAAAGCAGCAGCGCGAGTGCTGACAGGAACCAGTAAGAGACCACATATCTCTCCCGTGTTGGCCTCCCTTCATGGGTTCTCCAGAACATCTACAATTAAAGTCAAAACTCTGTTATTTGCGTCTAAAGTCCTAAACCAGGGGTGTCCAACCTGGTCCTTGAGAGCTACTGTCCTGCATGTAGGGCAGTGTTTCTCAATCCTGGTCCTCGTGGGCCCCTGTCCTGCATGTTTTAGATGATACCCTGCTTCAGCACACTGTGATAAAAGTACCTGTGTCATCAACAGAGCTGTGCAGACCTTGGTGACAAGCTAATGAGGACCTTTAATTAGAATCAGGTGTGTTGGTGCAGGGAAACATCTAAAACATGCAGGACAGGGGCCCACGAGGACCAGGATTGAGAAACACTGATGTAGGGACACATTTAACCTGCAGGGACGTGGACACCGAGGACCGGGCCTGGTGTTGCACCACAAATTGAGTGCTGGTTCAGTTATTAGAAAGTTATTAATAATTGTCTTATATTCATTAATAACTAATAAAGAAGATTACTTATCAAAATGAATCAATTAAAACGGGGCACCACCCGACTTATCAGGAAATAATAACTAAACAGCTAAATCCGTCTCAAAGTAGCTGGTGTTCCCTACGTGTCAGCCTGTTGCCGGGGGGGGGGGGGGCGTTACAAATCAATTCAATTATTTTTTTTTCCAATTCAATTTTATTTATATAGCGTCTAATACAACAGATGTCTCTAGACGCTTTCCAGAGATCAAGAACATGAACGAACATGAACATAAACCCCCGACCAATTATTATATACACAATCGGAGGTAAAAACTCCCATAGTGGGAGAAAAGCCTTAAGCCAAACAGTGGCAAGTTACAGAATAAAAGTGAAGGAAGGAGTCTGAGCACAGACCTTTGAAACCAGCAGCTGTGACAAAAATATCTATAAAATAAACACAAACAACTTCTCTCATTCAAATTAATCTGAATTTATTTGCAAAAGTCTTAAAAGAAAGTGAAACAAAACCTGGGATGAATTCCAATGCCTAAACTACACATAAACAACAATTAACTAGACATTAAACACAAACTTCAGATCATCTATGTGTTGGTGTGTGTGTCAGTGCGTATGTGTGAATTATTTCTTTCAAACTAAATTAAGTAAACTAAATTGGTGCATTTTAACTGAACTCTCAAAATAAATGAGATCACAATGATCACAAATGTACACCTTTTATCCAGTGTGAATACGTTGGTGACTCCTTAAAGCACCTTGCTGGGCAAAAGCTGCTCCACATTGATAACATCTGTAAGGCTTTTCTCCAGTGTGAATACGTTGGTGACTCCTTAGATTACTTGATGTGGTAAAAGTCGCTCCACACTGATCACATCTGTAAGGCTTTTCTCCAGTGTGAATACGTTGGTGTCGCTTTAGGCTATCTTGTCGGGCAAAAATCACTCCACACTGATCACATCTGTAAGGCTTGTCTACAGTGTGAATACGTTGGTGACTCGTTAAAGCACCTTGCTGGGCAAAAGCTGCTCCACACTGATCACATCTGTAAGGCTTGTCTCCAGTGTGAATACGTTGGTGGACTCTTAGATTACTTGATGTGGTAAAAGTCGCTCCACACTGATCACATCTGTAAGGCTTTTCTCCAGTGTGAATACGTTGGTGACTCGTTAAAGTACCTTGATGGGCAAAAGTCGCTCCACACTGATCACATCTGTAAGGCTTTTCTCCAGTGTGAATACGTTGGTGAGTCCTTAAATCACCTTGCTGGGCAAAAGTCGCTCCACACTGATCACATCTGTAAGACTTTTCTCCAGTGTGAATACGTTGGTGACTCCTTAAAGCACCTTTTTGGGCAAAAGCCGCTCCACACTGATCACATCTGTAAGGCTCGTCTCCAGTGTGAATACGTTGGTGTTGCTTTAGCTGATCTTGTCGGACAAAAGCCACTCCACACTGATCACATCTGCAAGGCTTGTCTCCAGTGTGAATACGTTGGTGTCTCCTTAAAGCACCTTGCTCGGCAAAAGCCGCTCCACACTGATCACATCTGTAAGGCTTGTCTCCAGTGTGAATACGTTGGTGTTGCTTTAAGTTACCTTTTTGGGCAAAAACCGCTCCACACTGATCACAGCTGTACGGTTTATCACCAGTGTGAGTTTTCTTATGCTTCTTCAGGTTTGATGAAGTGGTGAACACTTGCTTGCAATCATCACACCAGTGTCTTTTGGGTCTTCCTTTATGATTCTGTAACAGAGAAGATGACTTACATTATCTTGGCTGCATTATCAAAAGCCTTTTCAGTTTAATTCAAATGCTGCCTGTCATGTTTTTTTCATGTGAGACAATTAAGTTTATCTTCTGAGGACTAATGTTAAACATATTTAGCTACAACTAGTACTTAAAGGAGCCGTCTGTAAGAAATGTCCAAAACTGGTACTGCAGTCACTTTCAAAATATTGTTGAGCGGCGTGTACCCTCCCCCTCCTCCCCCCGACCAGAGGTTGCCAGGTAGGCTGCAGAATGCAGCAGGAACGTAGGCTGCCATGGCTGCGATAATTAGAGCCGAGCTGGCAACCCGGATGCCGAAACAATACTGACTTGGTGATTGGGAGATAGGTGGAGGGTGGAGCTTCAGAAACAATACTGACTTGGTGATTGGGAGATAGGTGGAGGGTGGAGCTTCAGAAACAATACTGACTTGGTGATTGGGAGATAGGTGCAGGGTGGAGCTTCAGAAACAATACTGACTTGGTGATTGGGAGATAGGTGGAGGGTGGAGCTTCAGAAACAATACTGACTTGGTGATTGGGAGATAGGTGGAGGGTGGAGCTTCAGAAACAATACTGACTTGGTGATTGGGAGATAGGTGGAGGGTGGAGCTTCAGAAACAATACTGACTTGGTGATTGGGAGATAGGTGGAGGGTGGAGCTTCAGAAACAATACTGACTTGGTGATTGGGAGATAGGTGGAGGGTGGAGCTTCAGAAACAATACTGACTTGGTGATTGGGAGATAGGTGGAGGGTGGAGCTTCAGAAACAATACTGACTTGGTGATTGGGAGATAGGTGGAGGGTGGAGCTTCAGAAACAATACTGACTTGGTGATTGGGAGATAGGTGCAGGGTGGAGCTTCAGAAACAATACTGACTTGGTGATTGGGAGATAGGTGGAGGGTGGAGCTTCAGAAACAATACTGACTTGGTGATTGGGAGATAGGTGGAGGGTGGAGCTTCAGGCCAAAACAAAAAATGACAACATAAACGAGGGCAGGGTTTCCGTTGTCCGGTAATTGCCGGACTTTGTCCGGTAAAATATGCCGAAGTCCGGTATTTTATAATCTCTACGGTCAAAATGTCCGGTGAAAATACTCACTGGGGCTGCGGGACTAGGGACTAGAGTCCCCAGGAGTACCGCGGAGGGACACGCCGAGCCCCGGTGCCGGGAGCCGGGAGGAAGCGGAGCTGCCTGCGGCGCCGACATCCACGTGTGCGTTGATTTATGACGGTTCCGCGTCGCACAGACGCAGACCCTACGGCGTAGGGTTCGCGGCGACGCGCACCCTATGCCAGACCCTACGGCGTAGGCTCTGCGTTGGTGTGACGCAGAACCATAATTCCGGCTTAAAAGTAAACAACATGCGCCCGTGCAAGACAGGCAGACACACACGGGGAGAAGAGACAATTTCTTTCATTTTTATTTTTTTTTTAAACTTTATCCTTATGAACGCAATTGTTATATACTTGTTGGTAGTCCAACTTTCCTTATTTTAATCAGAACACTTTCTTTTTTCCTCTTCGGCGTGGAGTAGTGGGCTTGGAGCGGCAGCCATCGGTTAGTTTTTTCTTTTTAGATCCGAGGCTTTGCGTAGATGGTGGCTTCCGCAACTTTCAGGCGCTTTTTCTGCGCAAGCAAGCTTTATAGATGAGGCCCCAGGACTGTTACCGCAGTACCGCACAGTAGTGTACTCGGTGCCGGGAGCCGGGAGGAAGCGGAGCGTGTGCGTTGATTTATGGTTCCGCGTCGCACCGACGCAGAGCCTATGGCGTAGAGTACGCGTCGCCGCGTACCTACGCCGTAAGTTACGCGCAAGCTTCTGCAATATTTATTTATTTTTTGAAGTTACGCTCGCGAGTCAATTGACGGGACTTATTTTATTTTAAAAACCCTGTTTTTCAATAAAAATACTATTAAATGACTTGCATTGATATCGTACTACTGCATGTGATTTATTTTTTAACCTCAATAAATTCATATAGCCTATGTGACCGGAATTTCAAACATTTGTCCGGTAAATTGAAACCCTGCCGGTCACATTGTCCGGTGCCAATTTTTTCTAGCGGAAACACTGGTTGAGGGCTGCAACTCCTCTTTTTAAACTGGAATATCCTGGCTTGAGTGCTGTTGTCAGTGACAAAAGTATTTGAAATGAACATGATTTTTAAATGTGTGTTGACATATCGGGGTCATTTTATGATTTGTTTTATTATTGCTCTTACATACAGCTCCTTTAACAGTACGACACCTTCAGATGAGACTTCTTATACGTCTACGTAATAAGTGTAAAATTTGAGAGCTGCTGAAAAACACTCAAAACCCATTCATGAACTATTTATATTGAACATGAACTGTGTTCCCCACACACACGCACACACACACACACACACACACACACACACACACACACACACACACACACACACACACACACACACACACACACACACACACACACACACACACACACACACACACACACACACACAGTGTGAAAAAGTGTTTTTCTTATTTCTTTGCATGTTAGTCACACTTAAATGTTTAAGATCCTCAAACAAATTTAAATATTAGACAACGATAACACAAGTAAACACAAAATGCAGTTTTTAAATGAAGCTTTTTATTATTAAGGGGAAAAAAATCCAAACCTACATAGCCCTTTGTGAAAGAGTGATTGACCCCCCCTTTTAAAACATAAATTATCTGTGGTTTATCACATCTTTGGAAAGCTGAGTTCAATTTCTCCAGCCACACCCAGGCCTGATTACTGCCACACCTGTTCTCAATCAAGAAATCACTTAAATAGGACACGTCATTTCAGAAAAGGAACATCATACCAACAGTAAAATATGGTGGTGGTAGTGTGATGGTCTGGGGCTGTTTTGCTGCTTCAGGACCTGGAAGACTTGCTGTGGTAAATGGAACCATGAATTCTGCTGTCTACCAAAAAATCCTGAAAGAGAATGTCCGGCCATCTGTTCGTGACCTCAAGCTGAAGCCACTTGGGTTCTGCAGCAGGACAATGATCCAAAACACACCAGCAAGTCCACCTCTGAATGGCTTAAGAAAAACTAAATGAAGACCTTAGAGTGGCCTAGTTAAAGTCCCGACCTGAATCCCATTGAGATGCTGTGGCATAGTCTTTGGAACTACCCACAGGTACAACCGTGCACGTGTTGCACAGTCTAGGTGTACATAGGGGTTGAGAAACACTTAAAAGTTGAAAAAGGTTGGAAGTCAGAAGTTGGAGGCTTGGTGTCCAGACAGAGTTGAGGCAAAGTCTGGACAGAAAACCCAGCTAAAACACATCGAACTGAGTTTTGCAAAACAACACGGTCTTAATGTTGCTGCTCTAGACCATCGAACTGGATGAAGGATGCGTTCACTGGTTCTTGGTAACCAGTGGGTTTTCACCAGTGCAGCTGGATGGATGGCTCCTCGGCTGATGCTAGTCTCACTGGTCGGAGATGAGGTGTAGTACTTGCAGAACTTAAGAACAGCAGATGGAGAGCCAGGTCAAGAGAGAGCAAGATGCGGGGAGCTGCAGCTATTTATTAACCAGCGGGTCTGCTTCATGTCAGCAAAGGGGGCTATGATGTTTAATGGGTCTCTGTCCAACGCACTATCCACGCGTCACTTTCCCATCTCATACCAAAAGCCACAAACTGCAAAGCCTGCTGGGCTTTGGAGTCATTGTCTTAGTTTCTTTGTTTCAGGCCATGTGGTCAACTGTAAGACAATGTGGTCTTACAGTTGATGTTAGAACTCAGTTAGGCCCCAGGGTTGATGTTAGCCCTTTCAATGTTCAACACAGGGCTGTGGGCAAACACTTGGAAAATTGTTAGACTTGCATACCAAACTTTAAAGTCTTTAAACAAAAACTTTGGATTTATATTAGTGATGCACCGAAATGAAACTTTGTGGCCGATACCGAAACCGAAAATAATAATAAACACTTGGCCGAATACCGTGCAATACCGGACATGGTTCTTCGCAGTTTTTACATTGATTTTGCCAATTTTTTACGGTACTGGTACTTCCTTATTACTCAGGCTACCCACTAAAAAATTGAATCAGTTTAATCAGTTCGTATTAAAAAGGAAACCTAACCGCATTGCATCGTTTAGCCCAAAACGTTCTACCGGTAATCCAGTCTTCTCTTCAAGCGTTCAATTAGCACCACCTGCGACACGTGAGAGTGTATTTTCATACACTTCATTAGTTACACTAATGAATAAAAGAAGATGCAATGGCGAGGGAGTTGTAATAATAATGATAATACAGTGTTTCCTACAATTGTACAGGCTTGGCAGGGCGCCAGGCCAATGAGAGCCCCCGCCAGGCCAGAAAAGAAAAAAAAATAATATGCAAAAAATAAGCGACGTATCTATCCATTCATTCAGAAATCAATAATCATTTCCATTTGGGAGCCTCTGTGCGGCGCTGAATATGCAATGCTGTGTTTTGCGGTGTGCTTCTCATCGAACTGACTGGAGGCAACAGGTTGCGGCAGTGAGTGAAGCCTGAATTATGGTTCTGCGTTAAATCGACGCAGAGCCTACGGCGTAGGGTACGCAGCGACGCGCGCAGTATGGTGCATACTGCCGCGTACCCTACGCCGTAGGCTCTGCATTGTTGTAACGCGGGACCATAAATCAGCCTTAAGTCCCTTTAGGCTAATACTGTGAGAAATAACCTCTCATAATAGCGGTACTACAGTTAATAAATGTAATAAATGCTCCTACTGCTGTTTCTGCTGGCTACTGAGTCCCGTAAGTGGCAAGTGAGTTTTAACTCCTTAATTACCAACCAGCATCAGAGTCACGCACAGTACACAAACTGTGATGTTAGAGAGCCACCTTTTGGTCAATTTAAGCAACAGCATCGCCGGCTGCTTGACAGTGGCTCAACTCATTAGTTTACTGTTTTTGTTGTTAATAATGTCATTGCAATTTTATCGATGCAATTGTGAAAAAAATGGCAAAATAAATGAAAAACTGTGAACAACCGCATTCCGTAGGCTATTCGGTACTCAGTATTCAGCCAAGTCTTTAAATTTTATTCCGCTTCAGTTTCGGCCTCAAATTTTAATTTCGGTGCACCCCTAGTTTTTGGAGGTGGAGGTGCGCAAACTGCGCATGTGCAGCATTAGCAGGAGCTACATGTGAAGTGTGTTATGCGGTGAAAGAAAGCAGCAGGTTAAAACATGAGTAAGAAATGCTTAAAACAATGTTCATATTACTGTTGCATGCACTGTAGGTTTAAACAGCACTTTGGAAAAAAGCCAAATTGATACGGGGGGTACTTAAAAAACGAGCCGTCGACCCGTCGCATTAAACTCCCCGACTTGAGTCGACCAGCTAAATCCTGCGTTGGGGACAGCCCAAATACTTTTGTATAGCTTAAGAGTAAGTGTCATTCCCATCTTTAAAAGTGGAGACAGGCATCAGTTTTCCAACTATAGACCAATCTCCCTGCTCTCACAATTCTCAAAGATTTTAGAAAAATTGTTCATACAAAGGCTTGATACATTTCTAAATAAACACAATATACTGAATGACCATCAGTATGGTTTTAGGTCCAATAGGTCCACCTCAATGGCAGTGACTGAACTGGTAGAAGAAATTTCAACTGCAGTTGATAAAAGAATTTACAGTAGGAGTTTTCTGATTGATTTAAAAAAAAAGCCTTTGATACCATTGACCACAGGCTTTTGATGAAAAAAATGGAGGGATATGGTATCAGAGGTATAGCCTATACATGGCTACAAAGCTACCTGGAAGACAGATTCCAATATATACATCTGAACAATGAAAATTCTAATTTATTAAAAGTTACATATGGTGTTCCACAAGGATCTGTGCTGGGTCCCATACTGTTTATTTTGTATATTAATGATATTTGTAATGTGTCGAAACTGTTAAAATTTGTGTTGTTTGCCGACGATACGAGTATATATTGCTCTGGTAAACATTTGGAACAGCTTGAGTGCAGTGGAAAAAGAGTTGAAAGTTCTTAAAAGTTGGTTTGATATCAATAAATTATCACTGAATTTAAGTAAAACTAAATTTATAATCTTTGGTAACCGAAAAGTAAATTGTGAAGTTAAGCTCAAAATCAATGATGTCGAAATTGAACGAGTATGTGAAAATAAATTCTTGGGCGTGATAATTGATGATAAACTTGATTGGAAAACACATATAAACAATATTAAATCTAAATTGTCAAAAACCATTCCAATCCTATACAAGACAAAATAACTTTTAAATCAGAAATCACTTACATACTGTACTGTTCACTCATTGTTTCATATATTACTTACTGTGTGGAGGTATGGGGAAATACTTACATAACAAACATTGATCCAATAATTAAATTACAAAAGGGAGCCATAAGAATTGTAAATAATTCAAAATACTGCGACCCAACGAACCCACTCCTCATTAAACTAAATACCTTAAAATTTGTAGATCTAGTTGAGCTAAGGACTTCTCTTATAATGTATAAGGCACACAACAACCTACTTCCTTACTGCATTCAGGAAATGTTTTCACCCAGAGAAAGTCGGTATGAACTCAGGGGAACTTGTAAAAATAAAGGTAAGGACAAACTTTAGAAGTAGATGTGTTTCTGTTAAAGCGGTAAACTTGTGGAATAGTCTCTGATGAGCTAAAAATGTGTAGTTCTATCCGCAAATTCAAAAAAAAAATTTAAACTTAGGGCAATTGATAAATATAAACTATGACCAAGAGCAGCTTCTCCTGTAAATCCTCTATATCACATGCTCTTGTTGTAATTGATCTCTGCAATACCTTTTATTTTGATTTGATGTGATGTGATGTATTGTAAAAAAGGGTAGGCATTATATAAGCTACGGCTTTAGTCTACACCTTTTTTGGTTCATTTATTTATATATCCAGCTTTACTGTGGTGCATGTTTTGATTGACTAATGGACCAAAATAAAACTAACTAACTAACTAACTAACAAACTAACTAACTAACAGTAAGTCTTGTTTTGAAGAAAGCTAACTCATGTGTGGGGGGAGTGGTGGTCTAGTGGCTACAGAGGTGGGCTTGGGTCAGGTTCAAGCCCCAGAACGGCAACCAAGATGAACCACCTTGGGCCCCTGAGCAAGGCCTTAACCCTAATTGCTCCCCGTGTGTTTGTTCTCTCAAATGTAAGTCGCTTTGGATAAATGCGTATGCTAAATGACAGTATTATTATTATTCTCTACGGAGCAACTCTGGTGACATTTGAAAAAAATAAAATAATGCGTGGCCACGAGATCTCGTGGCCAACAAATTATTAAAGGAGCTTGAGGCTGTTTTTTTTATTTGCAAAATGTAATGCAAGTCGGTCCCGATTTTCCCGCGCTGGGCTACGGATGTGACGTCCCATGACGCTGCATGCACGTTCTCCCCGTTCTCCTGTGCCGGCTTCACTGTTGGTTGCAGTGCCCCCAACGGCCGTTTTGGTGAAGGGTGGCGATAGAGAGTCTCATTTCTTAAAAGCAGCCGCAAGCTCCTTTAATGCGTGGCCACGCATTATTTAATTTTTTTCAAAATAATGCATGGCCACAAGATATTAACACAATGCGTGGCCACGAGATATTAACTCATGGCCACGAGTTATCAATGCGTGGCCACACATTATTTTATTTTTTTTCAAATGTCATCAAAGGGGCTTTGTACTTCTCAATACGCTGTAAAAGTGTCTTAAGCCAACTCATTGGCTGGTCAAATGGGTTAAACATTAACTGGGAAGGTAACGTTTGCTAGCATGAATGCTAACATGACTTATTAAACTAACGTTAAGTTTAAAATATGTATAACATTACGGTGACGTGACTTCCGGGTGGCGCCTGACTGCGATGCACGTGTAGCTCAACAGCTAGCCTTCAACAACCTCTCAAATCCTCATTTTTTTAACCGACTAAACTAAAGCTTATGCTGTGATGACTAAAGTCATCACAGCATAATGTCTCAAGGGAAGCCTGGGAGTAAACGAGAACGAAACAGCATGTCACCGTTGAAAAAAAACCAATGGTTACGATGCCGAGAGAGGATCTGGACGACGCCATAGCTAATGCTGTTAGCTCTGCTATGCTAGCGCAGCAGCAGAAACTCAGCGAGTTTATTCAGTCTGCAGTGAAAGCAGCGGTCAACGACATCCTCACCCCACAGCTAGCAGAACTGACGCAGCAAATACAAGACACCAAGGCTACTGTTAGTGAGCTGGCCAAGAGCTTTGAGTCGTCACATAAATCCATTCAGAGTAACACAGCTAAGTTTGACACGCTACAAGCTAAAGTGAGAGCCAATAAACATCAAGCCAACGATCTCCAGCGACAAGTGGAGGAACTCACCACGAAAATCACCCAGATGGAGGACCGCAGCCCAAGAGCTAACGCGAGACTGGTCGGGCTGAAAGAAGGTGAAGAAGGGTCGGACGATCTGGACCCTAGTGGTCTGTAGAGGACCTGCAGGTCTGGATCTGGACCCGGTCCCCCTCCCTCACCATTAGGCCTTTGTTGAAAAAAAAAAAACGATTTTCCGATTCTAAATCAATTGTCATATTAATTCCTAAAAATTGATTCTTATGTCTAAAGATCGATTTATTTTCATTATTACATTTTCACCCGGTGAACTTTAATCCCAGGAATATTTGAGTTGTTTATTTCTTAGTTATTTATTTCATACAAAAAACTTTTGGAATTTTTTTTGTTTTTGCCCAAAAGACCATGGGCAAAAACAAAAAAAAAAACATGTTCTTGCCTTTAAATATGTTTAACGGGATGAAAACATTAAAGTTTTCAGTTATAATTGCATAAATTGTTTATTTTTCATTACCTTATATACTGTATTAGGGTTCGTTTGCATAAAATACTAAAAACCAAATTGTCAAAAATTAAAAACCGAAAAAAACACATAAAATTGAAAAAAATAAAACGGAATGTGTGAAAAACTAAAAGTAATTTCGTCCGTCTCTGTTTCCTCCCTGGATGTGTTTGGTAATTCTGCCCCACGATGTTTCTGTTTCAGTTCTATCAGCATTCTGGGAGCTGATTGGTCCTTACAGCATCATTAGCTGCAATACTTGCTGTTGAATCTCAATATAATACTAGTATTAATATGTTGCAGAACTACAGTCATATCATTCATGCAACAGCTGAAAAAACTGTTTTAATAACACTAACCCAAATCAATATCGGATTGAATCAGATCGAATCAAATCTTGATAATCGATTCTGAATCTTAAGAATTGAATGGATTGTTTCCATTTGAATGGATCCCCAGCCCTGCTCACCATGTCCAGCTCCTCCCGCAGGTCCATCTTGGCCGGTTTCCTGCTGCGTTTCCCGGGATTCTTCACCTTCCCCTCCGGCATCTGTATGCAAAATCAAATCATCAATTCAAAAGTTGTGTAAAGTGCACTTTTATTTATAAAAGTATGAACGAAAGTGCCATAACATTTGTTGTGCAAACATCTCAGCAAACATCAGCACTTGTCAGTAACACATATTTAGTGTAAAAATGTCAAATAAAATATAGCTTATTGCCACTGCCAGGGCATTAATGTCATCATGTTTTTTTATGAAAAATAAAAAAAGTCTACCAACAAAATCCTGATCCACAATCATGACATTAAAACAGGCAATTTCTGAAGAAACAGCAGAAACTTTTAACGGGGAGCAGCTTTACCGTCTATATCAGGGGTGATAGTAAAAAAAAATCCTGAGCCTGAACTTTTTTCCCTGGGAGGTAAGCGAGCCCCTAAGCCAAGATATATGCCCCGATCAACACAATTGTCATTTTTTGTCCTCTTAAAGTGTAAGTCTGGGGTAAATTGACCCATGGTCCTGTTGTTCAAGCTCACCACATGCAGCCCATAGAAAACAGAATGAAACACATTTATTTTGGTGATTTCGGTTAACAGCCTGGAGCCTGGTGACGCGAGGCTAGAATCAATCTGATTGGCCAAAACCCAAGACCACCCCCTACACTATTACCGATTGGCTTAAGTATGGCTACTGGTGTGGTTTTGAGTGAAAGCGTCTCTCGGATCTACGCGAACGTAGTGCTGGGCGGTATGACCAAAAATTTATATCATGGTATTTTTCAAAACGGTTTCACGGTATATCACTTTTTTTTTCATGCACAACTGGGTGTTAACCATATTTTCTAATGATTTGGAAAGGAATTGCTGCAGTAAATTGGCTTAGAATGGCCTATTTTACTGTAATGAGGAAGAAATATTGTAGAAAAACATTAATGTCCACACTAGTATAAATACAGGTTTGCATGGCCTCACAAAATGATGCCGTTTACAATGAGGTGGCAGCACTTAGGATTCTAATGTAGGGCTGAACGATTTTTGAAAATAATCTAATTGTGATTTTTTTTCCTCAATATTACGATTGCGATTTAATGTGATTATTTTTTTCAAGGTCCTGTTCTCATGTATTTTTCAACTACACAAGCAATAAATCAGTCTGTTTCAAGTAGATTTTCACTTGAAATAAGTAGAAAAATCTGCCAGTGGAACAATATTTTTTTGCTTGTAATAAGAAGATAAATCTTGTCCCACTGGCAGATTTTACTACTTATTTCAAGTGAAAATTTACTTGAAACAGGTGAAAATTGTCAAAAAAGTTATTTTTCTGGTGTTATTTTTCTGGTGATGACTCTAAATGTTGAAATAGCAGTAAAACCACATTCATTGATGAAATTACATAAGGGATGGAAAGGAGGGATGGCAGTTTTACAGGGGGGATGATTTGGACCGTTTTTATTTCAGGGGGGGATGATTTGGACCGTTTTTATTTCAGGGGGGGATGATTTGGACCGTTTTTATTTCAGGGGGGATGATTTGGACCGTTTTTATTTCAGGGGGGATGATTTGGACCGTTTTTATTTCAGGGGGGGATGATTTGGACCGTTTTTATTTCAGGGGGGATGATTTGGACCGTTTTTATTTCAGGGGGGGTGATTTGGACCGTTTTTATTTCAGGGGGGGGTGCCATCACATCACCCCTCATCCCCCCTCAACTCGAGTACTGCTCACACGGAACTCAGAACTTCTTCATAAATAACTCAAAAATCCCAGAGGGAAAAAAAAACACCAGCAAGCTAACAAACAAACCAATAAAGCTCTGAGTTAACAAAACGTACCAGGAATGAACAAATGGCAGCCCCGCTGTTTTAACCTCTCATCTTCATCAGCTGATGGGCTGCAGGTGTGGTTTAAAGCTGATTTATGGTCCGCGTTACACCAACGCAGGCCCTACGCCGTGTGTTACGCGAACTACGGCGTACCCTACGGCAAAAGACCGCGCTCATATATTTAATACATTTATAAAGCCCATATATTAATAAAGCCTCACTAACGCTGTGGCCATGGTAGATTTAGGTTACAAGCGGACACGCGGCACTGTTGACTTTTCCCTGCCGGCTCTGCTCACTGCTCACTGGCTAAACAGTCCCCACACAAACAGTGTCCAGAGGCGCTACGTTCCGCCGCGCAGCGTTCCCAACGCTGTGTGCGCTACTCACCGGTATTACGGTAAATGAAAAATTTATATCATAAGAAAAATAAACGGCAAACCTGATTTTTTTTTTTTTTTCTCGCAAACACCTCGGTATGCCGGAAATCCGGCGTGACGCCGGAGCGCTATCACCCCTGCTATATTCAGCACCAAATGTCCCTGTTAGAAAGTGTGAAGCACAAAATCACTATTGAAATTTCCTTTACAGGGTCGAATCCTCCGTCTGGGAGAACTTTAAAATTAAAATGTCCATGTAACCGTAATTTTACCGCTCTCCATGTTTGTTTTAGCTTTTCCACATGTTTTTCTGCCAACTCTCTTCCGGTTCTGCAGCAGCTGGCAAAAGACTTTTCAAAACAAAAGCATGTGAGCAACATGCGTTAATGTGTGATAAAGTAAATGTTGGCGTTAATAAATGAATGAGTTAACGCGATAATAACGCGTTGACTTGCCCAGCCCTAATAAATATGCATATAAAAGTTGAATTGGATGGCAGCGATATTGAAAGAGTAAACTAAATCAGATTTCTTGGAGTAATAATGGATGAAATTAGCTGGAAATCTCATATTAAGCATGTACAAAACAAAGTTTCAAAGAGCATTGCAGTACTTAACAGAGCAAAACAGGTTTTGGATCACAGGGCCGTCCACATTCTTTACTGGTCACTAGTTCTTCCATATTTCACTTACTGTGCAGAAATTTGGGGCAATAACTATAAAACCAGGTTCCACTCATTACTCGTACTTCAAAAGAGAGAAATACGATACATTCATAAGGCTGGATATGGAGATCACACTAACTCACTATTCTTACAGTCTAAAGTACTAAAACTCATGGATCTAGTGGCATTTCAATCTGCACCAGTAATGTTTAAAGCAAAAAATCATTCACTACCGGATAAACATTCAGAAATTATTCATTGGGAGGGAAGGGGGTTATCATTTAAACTTCAAATATTTATTCACGCGTACAACAAAAAGAAGTTTTTGTGTATCAGTTTGTGGAATTAAACTGTGGAATGGTTTGAATTTAGAGTTAAAAGAATGTACAAACATAAAACAATTTAAGAAGAAATATAAAGAAATGGTTTATTTGAGGTATAAAAGTGAAGACTGTGTTTAAAGATCAGCAGCTGTGTGTGTTCTGCTATTCTGTCATGTTGTCTTTGTCTGTTTGTATACTTAGATATACGGATTATATTTATATCATAGTTATATTATATTTATATCAGTTATATTATATTTATGATAGAGCTTACATCTTGTATTAAACGGGTTATTTTTGTAAAAAATATATATATTTATACAAATTAGTGTATAGTATAAAAATAAATAGACATATAATTTATGTTTAGTTGTGGAAAGGGGGTGGGATTAAATAAGTTTTTACTTCCTCCCACTCCTTTTCCAACATGTAACTGAAATATGTTTTGATGTTGGTTTTTTTGTGGTGGAATGAACCTGGATTTGTTTTCTTATCTCTTTTCTTGTTTTTTATACATGTTAGAAATAAACAAAAACGAACAAACAAATAGTGCTATAAAAGAGTCTGGATCTCACTCAATTTTCAAAAAAACACTAAAACAAATATTGTTATTACATTATGTCTCTTCTTATTAAATGATGTCTAACTCTAAAACTATCTGTGAATGTTTATGTTCCAATACCTGATGTATTATTTTTACAAGAATATCTTTGTATCTAGGAAATCTGAGGATCTCAGGGTTTTATTGTGTGTTTTTAGGTAATAAGGTTATTATATTTATTATATGTATCTGTGTAATTTATAGTAGTTTTGCTGTGTGACTGGGCCCCTAGGAGTTAATCTGTGGAACAGCTTAAATACAGAAATGAAAATGTGGAGCACGTTATTACAATTCAAAAGCTCCTATAAATACTAAATGATTAATAAATATAAAACAAAGGGATAATACACATAGACATGTACATGTGTATGTACTATTGTAATATTGCTTCTATAAATACTGTATAGAATGATATTTATTAATGACATTTTTTTGTGCATCCTTGGGATCGAGGGGTTCGAACCCGCGACCTTCGGATCATGAGCCCGAAGCCCCAACCACTAGGCCACTCCGCTCCCGAACTCCGTGAATATAGTGGAGAAAAAAGGTGAATTAGCCGTTAGCCGTTAGCTCCCCACCTTGCTGTCGTCCATGCCGCGTCAACGGTCCCGTCAGCCGCGAGAAAACACGTCCTAAACCCACGAACTGCGGGTTTAAACACGTCCTAAACCCACGAACTGCGGGTTTAAACACGTCCTAAACCCACGAACTGCGGGTTTAAACACGTCCTAAACCCACGAACTGCGGGTTTAAACACGTCCTAAACCCACGAACTGCGGGTTTAAACACGTCCTAAACCCACGAACTGCGGGTTTAAACACGTCCTAAACCCACGAACTGCGGGTTTAAACACGTCCTAAACCCACGAACTGCGGGTTTATCTCGGTTTGGATTCGCTAGAAGACGAAAAATAAGAAGATATGTCGATGTTTTCTCCTCAGTTTACAGTTTTCTCCTCCGGCAGACCGAGAACCGCGCATGCGCAGCCGCCTCCTGCGTTACGTCAACGTCGCCGCCATATTGGATGTGGCAAGACTGCGCTGTAAACTAAACTCCTATGTGGGATCAATAAAGTTCTTATTTTTGCCATCTGAGAAAATGAAATATATTATATTTGGTGCCGAACTGTTTCCCAAGTATATTAGTGCGTGTGTGAATAAATAAATGAGACGTAAAACGTACATTTCTTTGTAGAAAGGCGCTTTATGAAAATAAGTCCATTTACTTGTATTAGTTTACAGCGCAGTCTTGAACATCCAATATGGCGGCGACGGTGACGTATCGGAGCCGCTCCATGGGAGCATGCCCATGGAGCATGCGCGAGACGCTTCAGTTTGTCTGGAAGATCGAGAGAAGATTTAACGACGAACCCGAGCCGTGAGTTTGTGTTTCACGCTATTAAATGAGTCTCTGTAGCGAAACCGATGGATTTGTCATGTCGGTTGTGACGGGTTTACGATCATTTGATGTCTCTGGTGACTTTAATCCCACATTTTCCAGCAGCAACGCTCGAGTGGAGGCCACGTGTTTGCAGGCTGCATTCTTCCAGCCGAGGTTGAAACAGGTGGAACAATGTGCAGCATGTTCATATGGAACTGTGGAGACTCTGTGGAACAGTTTGGAGCAGGAAATGAAACAAAGTACTGACACAAATCTGGTTCAAAAGAGATACCAAACATGATTTAGAAACAGGTTTATGGAAGAGGAAATGGGTCAACGAGGAGTGAGATAAACAAATAAAATAGGGAAAAATGGTATATTATACTTAAGATCTGTTTAGATATTTATGTGGATATTTATGTAGTATATATTATATGTTGAGAGGGATAGTTATAGTTATGTAATATGTTATATATTTATTATGTATGTAGCATATATATATATATATATTTATAGGGATATGTATGTAGTTTATATTTATATAGAT
The DNA here is from genome assembly GCF_033807715.1 of Cololabis saira. Classification (NCBI taxonomy): domain Eukaryota; kingdom Metazoa; phylum Chordata; class Actinopteri; order Beloniformes; family Belonidae; genus Cololabis; species Cololabis saira. The sequence continues at coordinate 190,606 of NC_084609.1, forward strand.
TTATATACCGTAGATGACCATTTAGTAGCCCGGGCGTTTAATATGCTAAATCCACTTGGACCCCACGCGTTTATAAGAACCAGGCGGGTATTTGCACCAGGCTACAATTTATTTTTGCAATGAGCAGCACCAGACCATTACTTACAAAGAACATATGAGATCACCATAGTACCACTGGAACTAAAATTGTACACACTGTACAAAACACAACACCTCACGACGAGCTCCCGATCACGAATCGTGAGGTCGCAAGAAAATCAAGCGTGTTTGAAATCCTGGTCGCTCCTCGTGAAGGAATCACAGTTGAAGCAGCTACGACCCGATTTGACTCATCCTTTCACAGAGAGCATGCACAATCTCTGATGTCACGTCAAAAACTATTATTTGTAGTTTAAAGTGTTGCAAATTCACATTACAAATCATGTTTTAATAGCAAAAAAAGAGCGCATTTCCACGTACGGTGCGGGTCGCCGCGTACCCTACGCCGTAGGTCTGCGTTGGTGTAACGCGGAACCATAAATCAGCCTTCAGTGTGTGCGCTGTCTGCTCTTCGGAAAACCTCTTTTTTCTCTTCTCATTTTGCTGGGACGCCGGGTTCCTCCGCCGCGCCGAGACACAACTTTTGCGGTACGCGTTCTTTGTTGTGTCTAAAAATGATTCGCAGTGCGCACACCCAATCAGAAACGGTACAGATATTTTGGGATTTTAATATATATAAAAAAAAAAAAAAAAAAAAAAAAAAAAATTATAAATAATAAAGAATCCCTGGAGCTGATCAGAGCTGATCAGAGCAGTATGAACGATACTGTACACAATACAATGCAAATACAGTGTTATTACCAGATTATTACCGGTAGTCGCCCGGGCGTTTAATTGAACCGGCGTTTATTATGCCAAATGGGCTCGGACCCCGGCGGCTATTAGAGCACAGGCGCGTATTTGCGCGCGGGCGACTATTTGGTCATCTACGGTAATTGTATTTTCTATATACTATAATATTTCTGTAATATTTATATTTTCTATATACTTATATGGATAATTATATAGTAATATGCATGTTTACGTAGTATTTATATAGACTATATTTATATGGATATTGTGTAGATATAATAATAGCAATAATGTAAGTTCATAGAGTTATAAAGGGGTAGGAACTAGGAAAAAGTGTAAACTTCTTCCTACTCCTTTTTAGAACCTTTGTGCAAATGAAGATGTTACTGTTTATTTTTATTTTTTATGTACATGTTTGAAATAAATTAATTCATTCATTCATTCATTCATTCAGGTCTGCAGACAGACCGGGATCAGAACCAGAACCAGGAGATGGACCGGGATCAGAACCAGAACCAGGAGATGGACCGGGATCAGAACCAGAACCAGGAAATGGACCGGGATCAGAACCAGAACCAGGAGATGGACCGGGATCCGAGCCAGGACTCCTCATCCAGCAGGACTAAAGCGGACGCTGCTGGTCTGCAGGTCAGTGTTCAGGTCCAGAACCCGCTGGTTCTGGGTCCGTCTGTCTCCTGCTGACAAACCAAACCTAAACCGTAAAGATGTGGCATGGAGAGCGTTTGCTCGTTGGCAAGACGTCACCCACATGTCGCCCTGGGATCAAATAAGATCCAGTTATATATTTTAAATGGGAGAACAATTCAATCTTAACTTTAAACATGAAACTAAATAAGTTCTTACTTTGAATGAATGAATGAAACAAATGTATTGGTCACCACCAAACATGAACACTTAGGTCACAACCAAAGGGTCGGGGCTGAAGCCTCGGCTTGTGAATGAATGAATGAATGAATGAATGAATGAATGAATGAATGCCCCCCCCCCCTTCTTACATTTCAAAATGTTATTTTGTCTGACATGTCTGAGACATTTTCCTTATATGAAATACAACAAATGAATAATAGCTAACAACAACAAAGAGCATTCGGTGCACCGACCCAAAAGGCGCAGTCTACAGACATGGAGCTGCACACACGCGCTGCAAAACACACACACAAGTGTGCTTATTTAAAAATAAAGCGGGAGCAAAACTTAGTTTGATATTTTATTTCACTTTTCACATCAATCAAACCCTTCAAAGGTTCATCTTCTGTTTCCGCATTAAAGAATTTAAAGAAACCACCGGGTCGCCGCACATAAACCTGTCTCAGCCACTGATCATCTCCTCATCCATCCAGCCCTTTTCATTTCACTCTGGCTGGAAAAGTCTCTTTAGGCAACGCTTTTCTTTTAAAAATCACCATAGCCGGCAGTTTCTGTCCATCAGCGTGGCAGGCAAGCACAAGAGTAAATAAAATTTTCATACCCCGTTGTGCTGCAGATTCCGACCCCGGTGGTCCCGGGTCCCGCTCAGCTCCCCTCCGCTGGACCCGCTCCACTCCCCCGCGCTGGTCCCCGTTAACTCCACCGTGTGATTCACCTAACGTGAGCGGCACCTGTCCATGTTCGTGATGTGTCAGCTGCAGAATGAGCGGAAGCACTCCATCTTTTCCATATAATCCGCCGGGCACTGCTGCTGCGCTGGCACCGTTTCATGAAGCGAAAGCACCAGGACGGATCTCCATGAAAATGTTAAATTTTCATTTCTTCCGCCTGTGCTTCACACGCCCCCTTCTCCTTTACCGTTCTCATGGTGGCCGTCCACCTTACATTACCGTAATACAGTACAGGTAATAGATTTATGTGCGCCTTATGGTTCGCAAAAATACGGTACATACATATATACACATGTATCCGTACATGTACATACATATATACACACATATCCATACATGTACATACATATATATACACACATATCCATACATGTACATACATATATATACACACATATCCATACATGTACATACATATATATACACACATGTATCCATACATGTACATACATATATACTAGGGGTGTAACGGTACACAAAAATCTCGGTTCGGTACGTACCTCGGTTTGGAGGTAACGGTTCGGTTCATTTTCGGTACAGTAAGAAAACAAAATGCAAAATATAAACGTGCTAGTTGTTTATTACACACACACAAAATAACATGGCTCAGACTTAAAAAAAAATATCTCCCTGATGTGCAAAATTGAACAGTTGCAACACTGAACAGTTTAAAGTTGTTGCTCAGATTAAATAACATTATAAGGCTCACCAAAGGCTGCGATTTGACCAGTCATGTGATCTGGTCACGTTGCCGGCAGCGAAAAAAAGTCAACAGTGCCGCGTGTCCGCCTGTAACCTATCTACCGTGGCCTCAGTGTAAGGGCTCGGACCAGGCGGGGCTTTATAAATATATGGGCTTTATAAATGTATTAAATATATGAGCGCGGAGTCGGCGGTGCGCTGCGCTGAGCACGAGCCGGGCGCGCTCCGGCGGACAGTGGAGTCGCGCTGTGAAGCCTGATTTATGGTTCCGCGTTAAATCGACGCAGAGCCTGCGCCGTACGTCGCGCGTACCGCGTACCCTACGGCGTAGGCGCTGCGTTGGTGTAACGCAGAACCATCAACATTTCTTTGTCCCTGTTTATATGTCACCGGGAAGCCGAAATGTTCCCAGACGGGAGACCTTAAAGTCGCGGGAGGGTCCTCGAGTTCTGGCTTATTGATTGCCAATACTAGCGGCATTAGCCATGACGTCGGCTACAACTGTTGCTTGTTGTTTCTCGGTGTGAGCGCAACTGCTTGTGCAGCTGCAGCAGCGCTCTGCTCCACAACGTGCGGCCCTCTACTTAATATGTCTCTGTGGAAAGGCGTGCCGAAACTCGTTTGGTACGCCTCCGTTCCGAACCGAACACACTGTACCGAACGGTTCAATACAAATACATGTACCGTTACACCCCTAATATCCATACATGTACATACATATATACACATGTATCCATACATGTACATACATATATACACATGTATCCATACATGTACATACATATATACACATATATCCATACATGTACATACATATATACACATATATCCATACATGTACATACATATATACACATATATCCATACATGTACATACATATATACACATATATCCATACATGTACATACATATATACACATGTATCGTACATGTACATACATATATACACATATATCCATACATGTACATACATATATACACATATATCCATACATGTACATACATATATACAAGCACATTACATATCCACATACATATGTACACTACACATGCTTACACTTGCATACATGCATGTATCTGTACACACACATGTTAAAAAAGGATTACTTAAGTGTTTATCATAATAATACTCAATGTACCATCCTTTTGTTTCTTTTCTTTATGACATCATTCCATTACCCGGGAACAAGTCTGTACTTATCTATCAATGCAAGTTTATTTATATAGCACGATTCAACACAAGGTAATTCAGTGTTTTACATCAACATTAAAAGCGGCAAGACATAATTAGACCGTAAATAGGGCTGCAACTATTTTAATAGTCGACTAGTCACCGACTATTGAAACGATTAGTCGACTAATAAGATAATTAGTAATGTTTTTAATAATTTAGTATGAGGTGGCTTTAATTATGTGGGAAATGATAATAAAAACAAGAAAGATGGGTACTTTAATGAAAAATATATTTTATTAAACTTTGCTGCATACAAAAAGTAAATAAAATGTCCTATCTCAAGGACAGGCAGTTTTCAGTCAGAATAGACAAATGCAAAAATAAATAAACCTCTGTCATTTTTTATATTTTAAATGACAGGCAAATGTTATTTAAAATATAAATAAAACAAAATAATATAAAAAATAAATAACAAAATCAAGTAAACTTTTTTTTTCCTGCAAACCAAGGGCAGGCATATTAGCAGCAGTAAAACAGTAAACAAAACGATTTAAGTGCATTTTGTGAAGAACATTCAGTGGTCAACTGCACAGTTGCAAGAGAAGTTTTCAATTCTTAACAGACTGAAACTTGCTCACAGTTTATTCATACTGAGGAAAGTCAGCATATCCACATGGTCTTGTGTCAGGCTTGCTCTCTTCTGAGAGCAGATATTTCCTGCTGCTGAGAAGATTCGCTCTGCCGGGGTGGATGTTGCAGGAATGCACAGAAGAGATCTTGCTAGCTTAGACAGTGTGGGAAAACGCCCCTCATTTTCTCTCCACCAGCTGAGAGCGTCATCCTTTTTGGCTATTGGTGGCTCTGTGAAGAACATCTGGACTTCCCTCTTCACCATTTGGATGTTTTTGTCCTCCTGGGTTTCCTCCTCTTCCTCACTCAGACTGTCTGTGTCAGACTGAAGCAGGTTATCCAGCGCTGAGTTTCCCCCTGGGACACGCCCCCTCTTCTGCCGTAGCTCAGGGTCATCTTTGATCCCAGTCTCGGCCTTTGCTTCTTTGATAGCAAGAACTTCAACTGTACCTTGCACCCTTGTGCCATCTTCAGGTGAGATAAACTTCAGCTTTCTGAATCTTGGGTCGATGGCAGCTGCAAGAACAAGTTGGTTGTCTGTCTCTGCAGAGACAGTGTTAAGATTCTCCCATCTCTCACTTCTTCCTTTTCCTGCAATGGTTTGAAAGGCTTTTCCTGAGCTTGTCTCAAACGGGGTTTGCTGTATGGACCGTTGCAGCCCTTTGACCAGCTGTGGAAGACATGAAGCAGTAGCATACTCCTGTCCACTTTGGTAAACTGTAGCACATTCAAACGGCTGCAACCCTTGCACCAGCTCTTCAAGCAGCACCCACTGCTCTGGCTTCAGGTGGAAGTAGTGCTTTCCTCTTGGAGTTACCTCAGGGTCTGAGAGAGTTGCAGTAACTGGCCAGCACTGCTCCAGGAGTCTCTCTACCATGTAGTAGGTACTATTCCATCTCGTACTGACGTCCTGGATCAGCTTGTGCTCTGGGGTGTTCATTTGCTGCTGCTTCTTCTTCAGTTTTGAATTTGCCAGCTCGCTTCTCCTGAAGAGCTCCACTAGGTGTCTTGCAGCACCAGCAGCTTTGCTGATGTTGGGCTCCTTGAGGGCACTGTTGACTAAAAGTTGGAGGGTGTGCCCAGCGCAGCGGACTGAAGACCAACCGTGTTTTTATTCCAGCAGTCGAAGTGCTGCCACCATGTTGGACCCGTTGTCATGAACTACTGCTTTAATTTTGCCTGGCAAGATGTCAAATTTCTCTATCACCTCTTCCATCCATGTCATGATGTTGGCAGCAGTATGCCTCTCCTCCAGAGGTAGAGTGGCGAGGTTCAAAGTCTTCATTTGCCAGTCTTTGGTGATGAAATGACACCAAACTCCAAGATATGCCTCTGTGGCACGACTGGTCCACACATCAGCAGTCAGTGTGAGGGAGCTGTTGACCTCTTTAAGGATATCCTTTACCTTTTAAACACAAAAGTATATTTTTGTAAATATTTTATGTGCAAAAACCTACATGTCAACAGAAAATATTCAACATAAAAGTTTTACATATTTAATTATTGCAGCTACTCTATGATTTTACCAAAATTAAGTTATGTATTTCAGCTATTTTAAAATATATAAATTAGTGCTGTCCAAGTAAACGCGTTAACGATGCGTTAACTTCACGTCCTCTTAACGCCGTCAATTTTTTTTAACGCATGAGATTAAAAAAAAAAAGGCGCAACATTTCTGGCGCTCGTCGGCACCCGTAGCCTGAGGAAACGTATGGTGGATTGAAAGATGGAGAATGAAAAGGGACTTTTGAACAGCAAGTTCACTTTCAAAAAGATGCAGATGGTTCGCTGGACAAAACTAAAGTTATTTGCATGTACTGTCGATTTGAAATGAATTACCATGGAAGTACGTCGAGTCTCAAATACCTGCAGCCAAACACACGAGCAGAGAGCGCCGCGACACACACCGTACCCTCCGCCGTAGGCTCTGCGTTGGTGTAACTCGGAACAATAAATCAGCCTAAAGAGCGCAGCGCGCCGCTCCGCCCCCCCACCTCGTCAAAAGCAGACAACGCTGTAGCAGCTTGCAAAAAATGACCAGTCAAATCAAACTTTATTTGTTAAGCGCTTTTCTTACAAAATAAATAATGCAACGCAAAGCGCTTTACATAAAACTCAATAATGCCCCCCTGCACACAGACGGGCGCACAAGTTTATGGCTGAGCACTGAGGATCAGGTGAGGAAACGGTCTGCACTTTATAGGTGGAGTTACTCCCTGCTGTTACATGTGCACTTTATTTGTTTGTAATTTAGTTTTTGTATCCCCCTGTTTTGATCCCGCTTAGGAGAAGGGGATATTTTTTTAGCCTTTTATTTTTCTCCATATGTTTATAAATGCATATGGTTCATTGTTTTACATTGAGCTGCTTAAAAAACAAGGAATCTTAAGTTAGTCTTTACAAGTGTAAAGTTGGGACTACATTGTGTTTGTATTTATGAAGGAATGTTACATTCAGGTCAAAAGCTTGAATAAACATTGGCATAAAGCAGCCTATTTGCCCTTTCTCAGGTTGTTAACAGTATTAAAAACATTAAAAAAAAATACCTTGAGGTAATTTAGAACAGCACAAAATGTGTGAATAAATTAATCGCATAGTTAATTACAGAAATCATGGATTAATTAAGATTAAAAATTTTAATCGTTGGCCAGCACTAATATAAATGAAAATATATATATAATTGCTTTTAAATGAAATTTGTGTGTGTGTGTGTGCGTGTGTGTGTGTGTGTGTGTGTTAAACACACACACAAATTACCTTCAGAAACGTATTTTCTCTCCATTAAGTGAGTAAAATGGGTTCTGGATGGCAGGACGTACTCTGGGTTGAATTGTTGTAACATTTTTTGAAACCCGTCACCATCAACCATGGAGAGCTGCGTCATATCGCTGATCAGCATCTACAGTATTGACTCAGTGAGGGCAGTCGCCTGTTGCTAAACGTCTGTTTCTTTTGCAGAAAGGCAAATCCTATTGGACGCGCCGAGATGTCGTCACAGCGCGGCACAATGAAGTTAAAAAACTTTCAATTTGGGCGGCAGGTGCGGCGCAACGCCCTCTCGTGTGCCGCCGAGCTCGGCTGCAGAGCGGTCTGCTCTTGCATCGCGGTAGCACATACTCAATGAATGGGATCGCCGGCGGTGGTCTTCGCTTTGCGCCCTCTATGTGAAAGGGGCTTTAGTTCGTGCAAAAATGTAAATATTTAAATAAAAAAAGGCAAGTCCCTTCGAGTCATCTGTCTCAAGTTTAAGTTTAACTTTTCCCCGTTGGCCGTAGTAATAAACTGCTTCGCCGGGTAGAGAAGAGCAGTCTTCAATCTGCGTTTGTAAAGGAGTACCATAACTTCTCGGGATGTAGCCCGTTGTGCCCTCACCTCGGGGATAAAAACTGAGGCGTTTTCATGCGTTTTGGCCGTTCGTTTACACGAAAACGGAGGTCAAAGCCCCCAAAAACGATCATTTCTGAAAACTCCGGCCAAAGTGGAGATTTTCAAAAACTCCGTTTTCACGTTTGCGTCTAAACAGAGAAAACTGAGGAAAACGGAGATTTACGTCACATTATGCGACAGAAACGTCACCAGCAGCGTCATGAGTGCAACATGTGTTTACAATTTGTTTGGCCACCGTCAATATTTTCTTTTATTTTACCTGTTTTAAATTCTCTCAGACTCTCGTTCCGTCTTGCAAGTGAAGCCTGAATTATGGTCCCGCGTTAAATCGACGCAGAGCCTACGGCGTAGGGTACGCAGCGATACGCGGTGTGCGTCGCCGCGTACCCTACGCCGTAGGCTCTGCGTTGGTGTAACGCGGAACCATAAATCAGCCTTAACTGGAAGTTACACGTGTCATTTGTTGTTTTTTCCAGGATTCTGATTGGCTGGCATGACGTTAACATCGTTTTCATGCGGGTCCGTGTAAACGAGGATATTTTTGAAAACGTAGAGGGGAAAATATCGGTTTTTGTAAATACCCGGCTATGTGTAAACGTGGCCTGAGTCAAGTCTCAAGTCATGAGGACCAATTCAAAGTCAAGTCAAGTCTTTTATCAGTTTTAGTCAAGCAAGTCTCACGTCCTCAAATTTGCGACTCGAGTCTGACTCGAGTCAAGTCATGTGACTCGAGTCCCCCACCTCTGCTGCCAGGTATCTCTCGGTGTCCCCAACCCATGAAAACCGCAACTTTTCCCCGTTGGCCGTAGTAATAAACTGCTTCGCCGGGTAGAGAAGAGCAGTCTTCAATCTGCGTTTGTAAAGGAGTACCATAACTTCTCGGGATGTAGCCCGTTGTGCCCTCACCTCGAGGATAAAGTCTTTGAAGAAAAGCACAGATTTACCCAGATATTGCAGCTCGGATCTTCTCTTACATGCCTTGTGAAGAACTTTTTCTTTAGTCTGGTAGTCATGGAAACAGACGATGACAGGCCTCTGCTTCTCACCTTGTTTGGGTTTCGGGGCCAGGGACCTGTGTGCTCGATCCAGCACGGGAGGTGTCGGTAGATTTGTCTCGCCCAACAGTTCAGTCAGCGGCAAAGAAATCAGTTGGTCGCGGTCCTTCAAATGACTCTGGAAGACCTATGATATGAACACTGTTTCGGCGGCTTCGAGCCTCCAGGTCCGCCATTTTACTTGTAGCTTCTCATTGATAGCGGTTAGCTCTGCACGTGAAGCCTCCAGGCTGCAGCCTGCAAGCGTTCGTCCACCGAGTCCGCATTAGTTTCTAGAGATGTAATCCGTTGGCCGTGGCTGGACACAGTGGTTTGTACGAGATCTATCTTGGCCTCCAGCACCGAGAAGGATGTCTTAAATTCAGCTGCTAGGTCAGCCTTGTGGCCCTCCTGTAGGCTGGTTAGCGTGGCCATGCTAACGTCGCCAGTAGTTGCACCATTGACGGACGTAGTGTCTTTTTTACTTTGCCTTACGTTCTTACTTGCCATTTCAGGAGATGATATAGCACTGAGGTATTAGAGCGGTGAACCAGTGGGTTGGTGAGGACGGAGAGTTGGATTTACAAGAATAAAATTGTAAAGCGTGTGGGAGAGCGAGGTAGAAACGTGTACTCCGTGTCCGCCATCTTGATCCCCCATTGAATGTCCAGCAGCAGGTCCAAAGTGGGTTTTTCCTCTGCTGGTCTGCAGGTCAGTGTTCAGTTCCACGTTGCCGCTCGTTCTGTTTTTCTGTCTGCTAATGATGATCCAAACCCTCTTTTTTTATAATGCATCATTGGTTTTGAACTAAACCACAGATAACACAAACACATGAAGTTTTTACATATAAACATTTCTGCGCTTGAATGTATGTAAATGTAGCACGTGCAGACGCAGCAGTCCAGACCTTTTTGGTTCGGTAAAGTTGGACAGATATTTGTGGATTTCCACTTCTGCGGTCAATAACTCCCTAATAAAGAGACGTAAAAGTATGAATGTAGAACCACTGAAACACAGACAAGCTACAAGCCAATTGTCATCAAAATGAGACTTACTCTTAAGCTATACAAAAGTATGGAGGAATTTTTGTTTCTTTATTATGCAAGCAAAGAAAAATTAACTTTCAATAAAAAATCAGATTGAAAGCAAATCTGTACAAACTGTAAAAAAAAATATTTTTATTGCAAGTAAAAGAATATATTTAATTTAAATATAAATCCAAAATTTTTGTTTAAAGACTTAAAAGTTTTGTATGCAAGTCTAACAATTTTGCAAGTGTTTGGCCACAGCCCTATGTTGAACATGGAAAGGCCTAACATCAACCCTGGGGCCAAACTCTGAGTTCTAATATCAACTGTAAGACCACATTGTCTTACAGTTGACCACATGGCCTGAAACAAAGAAACCTAGACAATGACCCCAAAGCCCAGCAGGCTTTGTAGTTTGTAGCTTTTGGTATGAGATGGGAAAGTGACGCGTGGATAGTGCGTTGGGCAGAGACCCATTAAACATCATGGGCCCTCTTTGCTGACATGAAGCAGACCCGCTGGTTAATAAATAGCTGCAGCTCTCCGCATCTTGCTCTCTTTTTACCTGGCTCTCCATCTGCTGTGCTTAAGTTCTGCAAGTACTACACCTCATCTCCGACCGGTGCGACTAGCATCAGCCGAGGAGCCATCCATCCAGCTGCACTGGTGAAAACCCACTGGTTACCAAGAACCAGTGAACACATCCTTCATTCACTTCAATGGTCTAGAGCAGCAATATTAAGACCGTGTTGTTTTGCAAAACTCAGTTTGACGTGTTTTAGCTGGGTTTTCTGCCCAGACTTTGCCTCAACTCTGTCTGGGCACCAAGCCTCCAACCTCTATGACTTCTAACCTTTTTCAACTTTTAAGTGTTTCTCAACCCCTATGTACACCTGGACTGTGCAACACGTGCACTGTTGTACCTGTGGGTAGTTCCAAAGACTATGCCACAGCATCTCCATGGGATTCAGGTCGGGACTTTGACTAGGCCACTCCAAAGTCTTTGTGGTAGCCTGTATGTATTTATGTAAGAGTCTTGCTGTGGGATTTCTATAGGTTTGCCTATATGCATCATGTCAGGAGATGGCGCTGTTGGCAGGTGCCTATGGTCTTTTATGGCCAGGTTGAAAAGGCCCACTTCCTCTTCCTGCCAGCGGTGTTAGAAGATTGCAGCCATCTTGAATGCCACATGTTTTTCTGTACTGTTTGGTTCCTGCCAGTTTTTGAGATAAAGATTCAAAATATGACGACTGAGGTTTGGTCCTTTTTCATGTGAAGTTACCACATATTTTTGGCGACGAGGAAAATTTGGATTATTGTTTTTGCTCAAACTGGATTATGTTTTTGGCTGAAGTTGGATTATGAGCAGCAGCAGCAGCAGCAGCAGTGACTCAGCAGAGAGCCAAGGCGAGCAGAATCAAGGCGTGGGACAGGACGTGGCAGTGGCCGACGGTCAGCGTGTTCAGATGGCAATGTTTGGAGCTATCAGTGAGTTTGTGGAGGGAGACGAGGAAAGGTTGGGACACTTTTTCTCTGCAAATGACATTAAGGAGGAGGCTAAAAAGCGCTCCATTCTCCTGAGTGTGTGTGGGGCAAAGACCTACAAATTAATAAGGAACTTAGCCACTCCACGGAAACCAGGAGAGTTGTCTTATGATGAAATTGTCCTGCTCGTGGCAAACCACCACAACCCAAAACCCTCTGTGATTGTGCAACGGTTTAAATTCCACAGCCATTTCAGGAGGCAAGGTCAGTCAGTGTCCAACTTTGTAGCCGAGCTACGCCAGCTATCTGAACATTGTGATTTTGGAGCAGTGCTTGATGACATGCTCCGTGATAGATTAGTCTGTGGCATTAATGAGAACGCCATTCAGCGCCGCCTGCTGGGGGAAACGCCACCATTGACTTTTCAGAAGGCCTTTGACATTTCCCAGGGCATGGAAATGGCCGCAAATGATGCCAAGGATATCCAAAAAGGAAATGGATCACAGGCAGGGGCAGTGTACCAAGTCAGGAAAGAGACTGGTAGGCCAGCAAAACGGGTGGAGTGCTTTAGGTGTGGGGGGTCACACTATGCAAATGACTGTAAATTTAAAGATGCTGTCTGTCATGCATGCAATAAGCGGGGCCATTTGGCAAAAAGGTGCAGAAGCTGTAAGGGCAGAGTTAAGCCTGGGGGGAGGAAACCTCAGCAGTCCCGGGGCCAAGCAGCCACACACCACCTAGAAGAGGAAGAGGGGGAGGCTGCGTGTTCATATAACATGTATGGCGTGGAAACAGACGAGGAGCCACCTGAGCCGTATTATGCTACTGTGGCAGTTAATGGCCAAGACATTAAGTTTGAAATTGATTCCGGAGCTACGGCCTCAGTCATAAGTGAGGAGACCTATAGGGCGTCGTGGGGGCCAAGTCTGCCTCCTATCAGGCCATCAAAGCTCAAGCTCAGGACTTATACGGGCCAGCCCATACCTAACTTGGGGGTGTTATATGTGGACATTGCAACTGGGGGCCAGAGAGCTACAGCCAGGCTGGTGATAGCCATAGGGAGCGGTCCTAGTCTATTGGGCCGTGATTGGCTTCGCAAACTCCGCTTGAACTGGCATGAAATTAAGTATGCCCACACACACTCAATGGAGGACATTCTGCAGCGCTACAGTGAGGTGTTCAAGGATGAGCTGGGCACATTGAAGGGCGTGGCAGTGAAGCTGCATATGGACTCTGACGCCAAGCCACGGTTCTTCAAGCCCAGGCCAGTGCCTTATGCCATGAAAGGTATTGGGGAAGAGGAACTGAACCGTCTGCAGAAATTGGGAATTATAGAGCCTGTTCAATTTTCCAGGTGGGCAGCTCCTATTGTTCCAGTGTTAAAGGAAGATAAAACGGCAAGGATATGCGGGGACTACAAGCTGACAGTGAATCAAGGTTCTAAGCAGGAGGAGTATCCGTTGCCACGCGTCGATGACCTTTTCGCGACCCTGTCAGGGGGGAAGCTCTTCACGAAGCTGGACATGAGCCATGCCTACCAACAGTTGCTGCTGGACGAGGAGTCAAAGGAGTTTGTCACCGTCAACACACACAAGGGGTTATTCAAGTACAACCGCCTAGTGTTTGGAGTGGCATCCAGCCCTGCCATTTTCCAAAGAACCATGGACACTTTGCTGCAGGGGATTCCTCATGTGGCCGTGTTTCTTGATGACATCTTGATCACGGGGGCCACGGAGGAAGAGCATCTGGCCAACCTTGAGCAGGTGCTGAAAAAGATGCAGGATGCTGGCCTGCGGTTGAAACGTCGCAAGTGTGTGTTCATGGCACCCAGTGTGACCTACCTAGGTCACAAGGTCACAGCAGAGGGGCTTTGGCCCTTGGAGGACAAAGTGCGAGCCATTAAGGAGGCGCCAAGCCCAAAGTCTGTACCTGAACTCAGATCATTTCTGGGTCTAGTGAACTATTATGGCAAGTTCCTGCAGGACCTCTCCCAGGTCCTGGCCCCACTGTACAAGCTTTTGCACAACGACACTAAGTGGCAGTGGGGGAAAGATCAGGAGAGAGCATTCAGAGAAGTGAAAGGGCTCCTCCACTCCGAAAAATTGCTTGTTCACTATGACCCAGCCAAAGAGATCACGCTTTCCTGTGATGCCTCGCCCTATGGCGTGGGGGCGGTACTCTCCCATATAATGGAGGATGGATCTGAGAAGCCCATTGGGTTCGCCTCCCGCACCCTGAATGCGGCAGAGAGAGGGTACTCTCAGTTGGACAAGGAGGGGCTGGCCATTGTGTTCGCTGTGAAACGGTTCCATCAGTACCTGTATGGCCGTTATTTTACCATCTACACGGACCATAAACCGCTGATGAGCCTGTTCAGCAAGTCTAAATGTATTCCACCGCTGGCCTCAGCGAGAATACAGCGTTGGGCCCTCACCTTGTCCGCCTACCAGTACACAATTGTGTACAGAGCAGGTAAAGATAATTCAAATGCAGATGCACTGAGTAGACTGCCTTTACCTGATACACCTGCTAGTTCATATGTGCTGCCCGAGACTGTGTTTTCCTTGCAGAGAGTGGCGGAGACACCTGTGAAGGCAGCCCAGATCAGACAGTGGACGGACAGAGATCCAGTGCCGTCTCAAGTAAAGACTTTCCTGTTGCAGGGGTGGCCCGGTGCGGTGGAGAGTGAGGCTCTCAAACCCTATGCAAAGCGAAAGACTGAACTGAGTTTGCAAGATGGATGCATTCTGTGGGGCGCGAGAGTGGTCGTGCCACCGCCAGCTCGTCCACGGATTGTGGAGGAGATTCACGAGACTCACCCAGGGGTGTCTCGGATGAAGAGCTTTGCAAGGTCCTATGTCTGGTGGCCGAAAATGGATCTGGAGCTGGAGTACAAGGTGAAATCATGCACACAATGCCAGATTAACCAAAACCTGTCACCACCAGTACCACTGCACCCATGGGAGTGGCCAGACCGTCCATGGTCTAGGCTGCATGTGGACTTTGCAGGCCCTTTTATGGGGCAGATGTTCCTGATCATGGTCGACACCCATTCCAAATGGATAGAGGCCCACATCATGAGCAACATCACCGCCCCATCAACCATAGGTAAACTCAGGCAAGTGTTCGCCATTCACGGATTGCCGGATTCTCTGGTGAGTGATAATGGCCGACGTTCACCAGTGAGCTGTTCAGTGATTTCTTGCAGCAGAATGGCATTCATCACATCCTGACTGCTCCTTTCCATCCGGCTTCAAATGGATTGACAGAGAAGGCGGTTCAGACAGTGAAGGCAGGCCTGAAGCGGTTGACAGGAGACTCCATCAGCACCCGACTGTCACGTTTCCTGTTTAACTACCGCCTTACTCCACAGACAACTACTGGACGCACGCCAGCAGAGATGTTGATGGGCCGTCGGCCCAAGTCTAAACTGGACCTACTGCGTCCAGACCTGAAAGCAAAGGTGGAGAGGAAGCAGGAGAAAATGAAAGAGGGACATTATCAACATGCCCGAGAAAGACAGTTGAAACCAGGTGACAATGTCTATGTGAAGGACTTTAGCCATAACAACAACCAGAAATGGCTGCCTGGGGTCATCCGTAGGCAGAGTGGTCCAGTCTCACATGTGGTCAAACTGAGGGACGGACGGGAGTTTCGCAGACATCAAGACCATGTGCGCCTGCATTATGATGCCAGTCCAGATACAGAGACAGTCACACAGTTGCCATCGGTGAGTTCTCCGACTGAGGGAGCAGGTGGAATGATGCCTGTACCTGAGAGAGACACCCTAGCAGAGCTGTCTGTGCCCCCTGAACAAAAAGACGATTCTTCTACACATGCACAGACTCCTCATGTCTCCATCACCAATCCCTCCAAAACCACCATCACCAGTGACTGTGAGAACACCTGTAGTGCGCAAATCACAGCGTGCTCGTAGGCCTCCGGACAGGCTGGTTCTTTAAGTGTTTATTTTTTGCATATTGTGGAAAAGAAATTAAATAAAAAAGAAAATAAAATAAAAAAAAATTACTCAGTTTGGAATGTGTAAATGTTATGTAGGCACTTGAGTAGGCTAAGGAAAATGACAATGTTTTTTGTTTTGTTTTTGCAGTTGGGGGTTGAAATCTAAGGGGGGAGAAGTGTGGTAGCCTGTATGTATTTATGTAAGAGTCTTGCTGTGGGATTTCTATAGGCTTGCCTATATGCATCATGTCAGGAGATGGCGCTGTTGGCAGGTGCCTATGGTCTTTTATGGCCAGGTTGAAAAGGCCCACTTCCTCTTCCTGCCAGCGGTGTTAGAAGATTGCAGCCATCTTGAATGCCACATGTTTTTCTGTACTGTTTGGTTCCTGCCAGTTTTTGAGATAAAGATTCAAAATATGACGACTGAGTTTTGGTCCTTTTTCATGTGAAGTTACCACAGTCTTCATTTAGTTTTTCTTCAGCCATTCAGAGATGGACTTGCTGGTGTGTTTTGGATCATTATCCTGCTGCAGAACCCAAGTGGCTTCAGCTTGAGCTCACGAACAGATGGCCGGACATTCTCCTTCAAGATTTTTTGGTAGACAGCAGAATTCATGGTTTCATTTACAACAGCAAGTCTTCCAGGTCCTGAAGCAGCAAAACAGCCCCCAGCCACCATCACACTACCACCACATGTTTTACTGTTGGTATGATGTTCCTTCTCTGAAATGCCGTGTTATTTTTGCGTCAGACTTTTAAGCTAGATGTAATGGGACATGCACCTTCCAAAAAGTTCAACTTTTGTCTTTTCAGTCCACAAAGTATATTCCCAAAAGTCTTGGGGATCTTCAAGATGTTCCTGGCAAAACTGAGACGAACCTTTATGTTCTTTTTGCTCAGCAGTGGTTTTTGTCTTGGAACTCTGCCATGTAGGGCATTTTTGCCCAGTCTCTTTCTTAATTTGGAGTCATGAAGAATGACCTTAATTTAGGCAAGTGAGACCTGCAGTTCTTTGGATGTTGTTCTGAGGTCTTTTGTGACTCTTGGATGAGTCGTCGCTGCGCTCTTGGGGTAATTTTGGTCGGCCAGCCTCCTGGGAAGGTTCACCACTCTTCCATGTTTTCTCCATTTGTGGATAATGGCTCTCACTGTGGTTCGCTGGAGTCCCAAAGCTTTAGAAATGGCTTTGTAATCTTTTCCAGACTGATAGATCTCAATTACTTTGTTTCTCATTTGTTCCTGAATGTCTTTGGATCGCGGCATGATGTCTAGCTTTTGAGGATTTTTTGGTCCACTTCACTTTGTCAGGCAGGTCCTATTTAAGGGATTTCTTGATTGAGAACATATTGTTGAACATATTTCTTGATTGAGAACAGTTGTGGTTGGAGAAATTGAACTCAGCTTTCCAAAGATGTGATAAACCATGGGTAATTTATTTATTTATTATGATAATTTATTTTGTTTTAAAAGGGGCGGGGAAATCACTTTTTCCACAAAGGGCTATGTAGGTTTGAATTTTTTTTCCCTTAATAATAAAAACCTTCATTTAAAAACTGCATTTTGTGTTTACTTTTGTTATCTTTGTCTGATATTTAAATTTGTTTGAGGATCTGAAACATTTAAGTGTGACAAACATGCAAAAAAAAACGAAATCAGGAAGGGGGCAAACACTTTTTCGTATGTATGTATGTATGTATGTATGTATGTATGTATGTATGTATGTATGTATGTATGTATGTATGTATGTATGTATGTATGTATGTATGTATGTATGTATGTATGTATGTATGAAGTGATCTTAAATTATATAATAAACACAAGGGTTCATGTTCAATATTATGTTTAATATGAATGGGTTTTGAGTTTGTGTTTCAGCAGCTTTCAAATTTTACACTTATTACATAGATGTATAAGAAGTCTCATCTGAAGGTGTCGTACTGTTAACAACTAGTTGTAACATAATATGTTTAACATTAGTCCTCAGAAGATAAACTTAATTGTCTCACAGGAAAGAACCTGACAGGCAGCACTTGGTTGAAACTGAAAAGGCTTTTGATAATGCAGCCAAGATAATGTAAGTCATCTTCTCTGTTACAGAATCATAAAGGAAGACCCAAAAGACACTGCTGTGATGATTGCAAGCAAGTTTTCACCACTTCATCAAACCTGAAGAAGCATAAGAAAACTCACACTTGTGAAAAACCGTACAGCTGTGATCAGTGTGGAATTGCTTTTGCCCAAAAAGCTCACCTAAAGCGTCATCAGCTCATTCATTCTGGAGACAAGCCTTACGGATGTGATCAGTGTGGAGCGTCTTTTGCCCGGCAAGGTGTTTTAAGGAGACACCAACGTATTCACACTGGAGAAAAGCCTTACGGATGTGATCAGTGTGGAGCGGCTTTTGCCCAAAAAGGGCACCTAAAGCAACACCAACATATTCACACTGGAGACAAGCCTTACAGATGTGATCAGTGTGGAGCGACTTTTGCCCATCAAAGTGATCTTAAGAAACACCAACGTATTCACACTGGAGACAAGCCTTACAGATGTGATCAGTGTGGAGCGGCTTTTAGCGACTCAAGTTATCTAAGAGTCCACCAACGTATTCACACTGGAGAAAAGCCTTACAGATGTGATCAGTGTGGAGCGGCCTTTGCCCGGCAAGATAATTTGACGACTCACCAACGTATTCACACTGGAGACAAGCCTTACAGATGTGATCAGTGTGGAGTGGCTTTTAGCGACTCAAGTTATCTAAGAGTCCACCAACGTATTCACACTGGAGAAAAGCCTTACAGATGTGATCAGTGTGGAGCGGCCTTTGCCCGGCAAGATAATTTGACGACTCACCAACGTATTCACACTGGAGACAAGCCTTACAGATGTGGTCAGTGCGGGGCGGCTTTTGCCCATCAATGTGATCTTAAGAGACACCAACGTATTCACACTGGAGAAAAGCCATACAGATGTGATCAGTGTGGAGTGGCTTTTAGCCAATCAAGTAGTCTAAGGAGACATCAACGTATTCACACTGGATAAAAAGTGTACATTTGTGATCAGTGCTGGTATCATTGTCGGGGCTTGACATTTCCCGTTTTATTTTTAAGCCCATGTCTTTGTCTTTGAGTTCTTGTTTGACCTTCCTGGTTCCCATCTGCCCTGATCGTTTGCACCTGTGTAATCTTTATCCTTTGTGTATATCTGGTCTTGTCTCTCCCCTGCTCCCTGCTGGCCCGTCCTGTTTCATCCCTCCATGTGTTCCCTGTCAAGTTTTCCCATAGTTTTCGGATTCTTGTTTTAAGTTCCTGTTTTCTGAATCCTGTTCAGCAGTGCTTTTGTTTTTGTTTTGTGAAATAAACACGTTTTGGGAACTCCTGCCTCCTGCTCTCCTGCATCTGGGTCCTACGACAACCTTCCTGACAATCATTTATTTTGAGAGTTCAGTTAAAATGGTTGACTTGGATAATCATACAACTTCATAGTTTTCAACATCCTCTCAAACTATTTTTACGTTTAAAAATAAATCTAACTTATTCCAAAACAAACTTTCAAATCCTGAAAAGATTTTGATCAAACTAAATCAAACAGCTCATCATCCTCCACGTACTCGCTCGTGAAGAGAGATGAATAAAACTCAAAAGCTCACCTTCTGATCTGACCAGGCTCAGTGAGCTCCTGCCCCGTGTCAGAGAGCAGAGAGTGGATCACTTTCCTCTGTCCATGCTTCTTCTCCAGGCCAAAGAAGAAGCTAAAGGGAGCATCCATCGCTGTGATGTTCTGGACCCGGGACCATACCAGTGCACCCTGTACCCTGGTGTCCAGCAGGTTGGCTAAAGCCATTTTTTTGGACTTGAGGATTTCAATATATCCTCGATTTCCTGTGGAAGCACTCATTGTTTCTAGCTCCACGATCTCAGTCTCCAGGTCTTCATAGATCGACAGATGTCACGTGTGACATTGAGAGTATACTGCTGACACAAAAGCTTTATCTCAGTCTTGCCATGGTCCCACCACTGCCTAAGACATGTAAAATCAGCTCTCCTGTGTCTAAAACCAGTCCAAAAAAATCTAAAAGCCTCGCTAAAACCTTTGTCAAATGTTAAAACTGAATTAAAATGCCAGTATGCACTCTTAGGTCAAATGTATTTAATGGTGACATGACATAAAGCCAAAGAATGATCCGTAAAACCAGCTGGCATTATTTTACACAGCTTAAAAACATTAAA
Source organism: Cololabis saira (assembly GCF_033807715.1). NCBI lineage: Eukaryota > Metazoa > Chordata > Actinopteri > Beloniformes > Belonidae > Cololabis > Cololabis saira. The sequence continues at coordinate 210,686 of NC_084609.1, forward strand.
ATGGTGCTTAGAACAAAAACGATCAAGTCAGGCTAAGGAGATTCTGTCCTCTCTCAGGTGGGACCACGTGTACTGTCTGTAGTCTGTGTGCATCCTTCTCCACACATCCACCAGGCCGTGGGAGTAGACCAGCTGCTTCAGAGCGTGCTGAGAGGCTGGATGAGGCTCTGCATGATTACGGTCTAAAAACTCGTACTTGGTACAGTTAAAATCCCCACCCAAGAATAAAAAATCCTCCGAGCCACAGCAATTCAGTCTAGTGTTGACTTTTTCTAGAAAGCTCTTCCTCTCTGTACCGTTTGTTGGAGCATAAATGTTCATAAAAAACAGGGTGTGATGTTCAAACTGTGCCTTGACTAAAAGACACCTCCCCTTCACCACATGCTCGACCTCCAGAGACGATAGAGTAAAGTTCCGAGAAAACAGGAAGCCCACTCCACCGCTGAGTGTGGTGTTATGGCTCAAAGCCACCTCTCCTTCCCACTCTTTGTTCCAATCCACCTCATTGCCTTCATCACTGTGTGTTTCTTGTAAAAACAGAACATCAATATTTTTCATCCTTGCTGTGTCAAACACCAGTGCCCTTTTCCTTGTCAACACACGGCCAAAGTTCCGGGTGAGACCGGTGAGAGAGCCCCGGGGGTCGGCCACGAGGCCGGGCAGACCAGCGAGACAGCTCGGGGGGACGTCCCCGAGGCCTAGGCGCAGGGCCTGGGGGGCTTGGCGTGGGGCTTGTCAGCCTGACGGGGACTCTGGACTTGGCGGGGACTCTGGGCTTGGTGTGGGGCTTGGCGGGCGTGGCGGGGAAAATTGGCTTGGCTGGGGAACTTGGCTTTTGCAGGGAGCCCAGGATACGGGGAGCTAGCTGAGGGGGAGCCTAGGTTCGGGGCGCTGGCTGCGGGGGAGCCCGGGTCCGTGGCGCTGGCTGCTGGGTAACCCGGGTCCGTGGCGCTGGCTGCTGGGTAACCCGGGTCCGTGGCGCTGGCTGCGGGGGAGCCCAGTTCCGTGGCGCTGGCTGCGGGGGAGCCCGGGTCCGTGGCGCTGGCTGCAGGATACAAAACAAGAACATAAACATGGCTACAAAAACCTGACGAGGAAAACATGGAGGTAGAAACAGTATGGTCCGACAGGGAACAAGGGAAAGAGAAGACCAGATATACTCGGGGGATAACGAGACACGACGAGACACAGGTGCAGACAATCAGGGCTGATGGGACACAGGCGGAGCAAAACAGAAACTCAAAGACTGGGGGGAAAGTGTCAAACCCTGACAAAAACAGTAAAAGAGATAAATAAGAGTAAAACCAACAGCTTCATCATCATTAAAAACCGAGTTGCTTTCTCACCTTAAGCATTTGTTTTCTCAGTCTAATAATTTCGTGATCAGTGAGATCTGATGTAGCTGTTTTTAATGACATGTCTTGCTGAGTTGTACAAAATGAGCTTGTCAGGAAAATGCTCTATATCAAGGCCTTTCATGCCTTTTGTCTGCTGCAGGTAATCTTTAAACATGGTTTCTGAGTACAGTTTCTGTTCCTGACTGGCAGTCGTCTGACTGCAGGACATGTCACTGCAGTCAGATATGCAGCCTTCACTGTCGCTGCTGTCTGCAGCACTCGGTTTTGCCCACAGCCGACCAGCCTTACAGCCGCTGCGCAGCAGGGGCCGGCCGCTCGGCCGCCGCCGCCGCCCCCCCCAACCGAGCCCTGCGGAGCCGAGCCGGCGCGGTTAGGACAAGCTCTAACAAGGTGTCCCTCCTCACCACAGCCGAAACATTTTACAAGAGAGGAAGTTGCAAACAAAACATAATCAGTCGTCCACACGAACAAAGAAACGATAATTAAATTCTTCATTCTTGTTATTTAGGATCATAAAGAGCTGTCTCCGGTAAGACACAACATGTTTTAACAGTGGTGACTTACAACCAGACAAGATCTTTTTAACTGGTGATATCACCTTACCGTGACGACACAGCTCTCTAATCAGGAACTCATCATTGATGAATGGAGGAACATTTGACAGCGTTATTTTAGGTGCTGACTGCGTCAGCGGCAGCACAGGCTCAAACAGCCCATTCACGGTGATGCCCCTCTCCACCAAACATTTCACCTGCTCTTCCCTCTAAACACAAAACCACGGCTTTGTTCATACGGGCAGCAGACATGAGTGAGCTGTGCCCGATGATCTCCCCCACAGCCAACGCCACCACCTCCACGCTGCACGGAGAGCCGGCACCGACCTTAATGCCATGCTTAAGATAAGATAAGATAAGATAAGAAATCCTTTAATAGTCCCCCAGAGGGGAAATTTCCAGGTTACAGCAGCAAAGGGGATAGTGCAAAACAAGAGGCATCAATATCACACAATATCACACAACAATAATAATAATAATAAACACTATAACACTATAAACAGTATATACAATAATAATAAGAATAAGAATAAGAAGGAGAATAAAAATAGTAATAAATAAAAAAAAAATTCTAGTATACAAAAAGAAAAACAGATGGATATTTACAGATGTTATTTATGCCCGTTGCAGAATGGTTTTTATTGTCAGGATTGTTTGTATTGTTTGTGGTCTACTGTGAGCAGTGCTGGTTGTGTAGTCTCACAGCTGCAGGGAGGAAGGACCGTCTGTAGCGCTCCTTCACACACCTAGGGTGAAGGAGCCTGTCGCTGAAGGAGCTCTCCAACGCTCTGAAGGTGTCCTTCATGGGGTGGGAGTCCTTCTCCATCATGGATGACAGCTTAGCCATCATCCTCCTCTCTCCCACCACCTGTACTGTGTCCAGAGAGCAGCCCACGACAGAGCCGGCCCTTTTGATTGTTTTGTCCAGCCTCCTTCTGTCTGCAGCTGTGATGTTGCTGCCCCAGCAGACCACTCCGTAAAAAATGGCTGATGCCACCACAGTGTTGTAAAATGTTTTCAGGAGCTTCTCCTGCACACCAAAGGCCCTCAGTCTCCTGAGCAGATAGAGTCTGCTCTGGCCTTTTCTGTGGAGTGCAGAGGAATTAGTAGTCCAGTCCAGTTTATTGTTGAGGTGAACACCCAGGTACTTATAAGATGTCACCATCTCAATGTCCTTTCCCTGGATGTTCACCGGTGTCGAGGGGGATTTATTACACCTGCGGAAATCCACCACCAGTTCTTTGGTTTTCCCCGCGTTGATCTGGAGGTGGTTCTGCAGGCACCAGTCCACAAAGTCCTGGGACAGTTCTCTGTACTCGCTATCGTCTTCATCAGTGATGAGGCCGACGATAGCAGAGTCGTCAGAGAACTTTTGGAGGTGACAGGTTGGGGAGTTGTAGGAGAAGTCAGCAGTGTAGAGGGTGAAGAGAAACGGCGCCAGGACCGTTCCCTGCGGGGTCCCCACACTGCAGACGACCATGTCCGATGTGTGGTCCCGTGTCCTCACATACTGTGGCCGGTTGGTGAGGTAGTCCAGAATCCAGGATGTGAGGTGACTGTCAACCCCTGCATTCTCCAGCTTGTCTCCCAGAAGTGCCGGCTGGATGGTGTTGAACGCACTGGAGAAATCAAAGAACATGATCCTCACAGTGCTCCCAGGTTTCTCCAGGTGAGACAGGGCACGATGTAGCATGAGGATGACGGCGTCATCCACCCCAATACCAGGTTGGTAAGCAAACGGTAGTGGGTCCATCGCTGGGCTCACCATGGGGCGGAGATGTCGGAGGAGCAGCCGCTCCAGGGCCTTCATCAGGTGGGATGTCAGAGCCACCGGCCTGAAGCTGCTGAGGTCCTTGGGGTGCGGGTTCTTGGGAACAGGTACCACGCAGGATGTCTTCCATAGTGGTGGTACCCTCCCCAGCCTCAGGCTCAGGTTGAACATGTGTCCAACAATCCCGCACAGCTGGTCTGCACAGGACTTCAGGAGCCTGGAGCTGATGCGATCCGGACCTGCCGCCTTCCTCGCGTTCATCTTCCTGAGCTGATTTCTCACCTGGAGGGTTGTGAGGGACAAGCTGGAGCAGGGGGGGGGGGTGTATCAGAGGTAGTGGAGGGGGGTGGGGGGGTAGAGCAGAGAGTGGGAACAGTGGGGGGTCGGCTGTGGGATGAGCTTTGTTGTTTTGGGAGTGGAGGTGGGGGTGGGGGTGGGGCTGGAGGTGAAGGTGAAGGTGTCGATGACAGTGGGGGGGCTGTTTAAAGACAGCTTGGAAAAGCCACTGGAAGCCATTTTGGCCTCTGAGTGGTCCTCCAGCCAGACAAAGCCTGGCTGGCAAAAATACACAAAAACAACTACAAACTTAAATAAAACTAACGACACACAACACTAAACAACTGATACAAACACCACTAACAATACATGAAAGAACAAAGGACAGAAAAGAGAAAAATCTACCATCCACTCTCAGCTCTTCCACTAACACTCCTCTCACAAGTTTGGGAATGATCATCCTACGGATGTTTGACAACAAAGTGTAGCCTATATAAAATTCAACAAAGAACAATTTAAATATGTGCAAAGTACAATATGTATTTCCTTGTTAATGTAGTGTCTTTCTTTCAATCTATCCATACCAGCACATCCAGTATGCCAGGCTCAATTGTCGAGTAATTTCATTTTTGTGAGAGCGTGTAAATTGATGGTAACCTGAGCTAAATATTTCAGTTATATTATCACTATTTACTGCAACGTTTTTGTTCAACTTGCTGAAATTGTTTAAATTTTGTGGTCATAAATAAATATAAATTCATCAAATCAATAAATAACCAAATTACTGCCTGACTTGTTTGTGTTGGATCTAAAACTTTCTTGCTAGTATTTACATGTATGCATTTCTGTTAACATAGGGAATCTTAATTCAAACACTACTCAGATTAAAGAAAAGTAAGTCTTGTTTATTCAACACCAGGTCAACTGAGGATTTGTCTAATATAAAATGAAGACAAAAGAAATTGAACCTCAAATTATGAAGAAAAAAATGAAGAAAACAACATTTTGTCCTCCATCTTCCCACAAATGTCAATTAACTTAGATAACTGGTCATCCCTCTTCTTTTCCCTCTCCTCGTCCTTTTCATCCAGCTCCCTCAGCCTCTTTTCTTGTCTTTAGTCTTGAAGAAAGTCCAAAACTTCATTTGTCCTTTTTTTGGTTTTCTTCCCTCCGTTTGTTGGTCGCTCCCTGTTTGTAAAGGAAATAATAGGACCGTTGAAAAATCATCACGGGACAACAGTTTCTGAATTTAAATCACCAGTGGGATATGTATTTATATTTACAGGTGAACTTCTTTCGTCTCGCAGTCGCACATGCTTCCTTTTCCTCCGCCCCCTGTTTTGTTTACATTCTCCCTGGTAACCTCCTTTCATGTCACAACGCAATGAACTGTGGGTAATTCCCTTTCCAAAAGTCTGCGGAGATGCAGACTTACGGTAAGTGAGCAGTAAGGGCTCAAAATGTCTGGCGGGAGCCCTCGCGCACTTAACGACTTTAGGAATGGGACAGCTCTAAACCCTTAACGACTTTAGGAATGGGACAGCCCTGAACCCTTAACGACTTTAGGAATGGGACAGCCCTGAACCCTTAACGACTTTAGGAATGGGACAGCTCTAAACCCTTACGCAAGTCGCAGGAGCGCGCAGGTAAGTGTGTGAGTCTGTGAGGGTGGAGATTGGAATTCAGCTACAGTTTTTTTGTCCCTGTGAGCAGAACAGCATCATCTGGTGGATGAGACAGGAAGTGTGCTGCTTGGTGAAGGTGATGGGTTTGTGTCTGGAGGACAGAACAACTGTGTTTCTGATCTGATGGTGAAACATCAGAGAGGCTCCAAGAGAAGATTCACCTGCCAGGTTGTTGAAGGAGACAGAGTGAAGATAGATGCTGAATACACGCTGGACTTTACAGGTAAGACACCCTGAAATCATCAAGACAAGGAAATAAAGGAGAGAAGTACAAAATATAATCTAAACTATTTGTTATAATCACAATAAACCTCATACATGTATAATTCATTCATATCTCCTTTGCAATCATGTAGTTGAATCCTTTGATTCCAGATTCCTCTCTGATCGACACCAGCGTGATCATCGGATCAGCAGTCGGGGGTGATGCTGGTTCTGGCTGCTGTTGTTATTTTCATCATATGCAGGAAGAAAACCAAAGAAACAGAAGATCAGCAGAATGAATCAAGTATGAAAGTCATCAGAAAACAGCACATGTGCAGAACTGAACCAGCTGATGATTGAAGTCTCTGTCTCAGATTCCACTTCTGGAAACTCCAGGAACCTCCAATAACTGCAGAAGTCAAGTCCTCTGTTGAGATGAAACAACTCTGAGGTCTTGATCCTCCACAGATTTGTTCCTGGTGTCTTTATATGTGAAGAAAACTACATTTATTCTTCTTTGAAGAACAAGACATTTAAAAAATGCTCAAGTTGAATCTGAATGTTTATATAAAATCTTGCTGGAGTGTTTTGGATCAGCTGATATTTCTTTGTTGAGTCGTCCTGATAATAACTTTAATGCAGAGCAGAAGTTTATTAGTAGAAACATTATTTACTGAATGAACCTGATGGACATGTAATGATGTTGTTGACTAACTCTTGAAATGTGACCTTTGTTTCAGATGTTCAGCAGCTGATGCTCCACAATGTGAGTATCAGAGCGCCGTTTCTTCCCTTGTGGTCAAACATGGAACTGCAGCAACGTTGATGTTCAGAGGTCGATTCCTCTCTGGAACAGTGAAATCAAGTTGTGCTTTAAAACAAATGTTTGTGTAACAGAGTTTAAGAGACATTTCTGTATTTGTGTTTGTCTCCAGGATGATCCGGAGAACAATGTTACTTATGCTGCTGTTGGTGGTTTTAATCCAAATACTTCCACTAAAGTAACAACACAGTCTCACTCCCGACTCGTCAAAAACCGACGCTTGGTCAGGACCCTTTAGCGACACATACTGACGTGAAAGGTACCCATCTGTGTCTCTTTCAGACGCAAGTAGAATACAATTGACTCCAATGTAATCCCGTCTGCGGCTACATGTGACGCTCAGAGCAGGTGATCACCACGAGCGGTTTCCTCATTCCTCTTTTAAAAAAAATGCATATACTTCAATTTAAAAGTGTGGTTTGATGACAATTCTACGGAGAAATATGCATTTTTTTCCCACAATCTCTGTTCAGTGAGTGTATATCATGCACGGTTTATCAGTTATTAAGAAGCATTTTTCCACTTCGGATTTGGCCAGAGTGACAATGGTTTGAGGAGAGGTTTAAGTTACAGTGGTCTATGAAGTACTGTATGTATCTCCCTCCGCCGAGCATGTTTTTGACTGATTGTTTCCAGCTTGGCCCTTAAAGGTATTCTCCCTGATCCCTGATCAGCTAGCAAGAATTTTGAAAGAGGCACCTCTAAGCCCCGCCCATTCGGTCCGAATGATACGGATTGGTCCAGGTCCAGGTCCAGGAAGGGAAAGAACCACGTTCGTGATCACGGTTTTATATAATAGAGGTAATTCATTGGAACTACAAAAGCTACGACGTAGCACAATGCTGTGTATTGTAACATGGTACAAATTGTAGTTCTGGTAACCTCCTTCCGGTTTAGGGTTAAGATGTTGACATTAGGGTTCAGAAATCATATATCCGCTCATTTTTCAACAGACAAAGTGTGACCATAAAATGTATATTTATATTATGAGTAGATGTATGTGATGGAAAAGATCAATATATGAATTTATTAACGCTATTTTAACGTTTTGTCCTGCTGCTCTCTTTCTTTTTTTTTTTTTTTTTACCTTGTCTGCACACATTAATGATTGATACCATGACGGTAGAAACCAAAAGGTATATATATGTGCATTATTACTATATTTAATATATATACATATATATACGCATACATATGCGTACACATATATAAATATACACATACAAACCCAGTGATTTTATTTTTTTATTTTTTATTTTTTGCTGCTCTATCTTGCCGACAGAAAGGGTTGCGTTCAGTGGCGTAACGTATTAAGTAACGTTTCAAAACAGATCTGTCATACCTCATCCCTCAATCTATTTTGTTTCTATGAAGTGTTAATGTGGTTTATAATTTGTTTTAATATAGCGTGACTTCCAAACAAGAGCATTTAGTTCAGTATACCCACAGTAGGATGGATTAACAAATGATAGTAATCGCAGATATCTAGCAATACTGGCTAGTGAACACCCCAAGTAATAATAATCATTTAATAACTAATAAACCATGCAATATATACTCTCACTGAACAGAGATTGTGGGAAAAAACTGCATATTTCTCGCTAGAAATGTCATCAAACCACACTTTTAAATGGAAGTATATGCATTTTTTAAAAAAGAGGAATGAGGAAACCGCTCCCGGTGATCACCTGCTCTGAGCGTCACATGTAGCTCCAGACGGGATTACATTGGAATCAATTGTATTCTACTTGCGTCTGAAAGAGACACAGATGGGTACCTTTCACGTCAGTATGTGTCGCTAAAGGGTCCTGACCAAGCATCGGTTTTTGACGAGTCGGGAGTGAGACTGTGTTGAAAATAAAGGGAAGTGACTCCCTCAGATGTGGTTTTGCTTCTTCATAATGTTTCCATCTTAAATGTGTTTTACAGGACTATTGTAGGATTACGGAGAGTAATGCAGAGTTTAGCTGAGAATCTGTCAGCAGATACTTTTACCTCCAGGTGAAGACAGATAGATGGAGGACAGCAGGTCTTTCCAGTTCTTCTAACATTTATGAGGTCATTTATCAGGTCAAGGAGGAAGAAGATGTGGTGACTTATTCTGCTGTGAGGATCAAAACCAACCAACAGTGACCCCAGCAGTCTCTGCAGCCGCGTCTCCAAACCCAAATAGAGGATAAAAGACCTGGAGGACGTCCGGTTGTCCATCTGCTGACAGGAAGTGGACAGTTGGACTCATGTTCAGTCGCATTAGATGTAGTTGTTCAGCAGGAGCACTTGATCACTTTTCTTCTTTTTTCTCTGCTCTACCTTTCATTTGTACTCTGATGGTAAAATCTGATCTTTTATATCTGGAACTGTTAATTGCATTTTAGGTTGATTCAAGTCTTAATTTTGTCTCACTGTCTCATCAGTTGATTTGTTTTACAAACTTCATTTATTCAGTATCAATAAACTGGACTAAACAAGTGTCTCACTCTAATATTTATTTGGACTTCCTTTAGTTGTCATGTGACCATGTCCTTGTTTCAGTCAGATCATCATGTATCTAAACATTCATTTCCATCCAGAGCTGCATTTATATTTCCACCAAATGTTGTGTTGATGATGGGAGAGTTGGACTGATGTGCAAAGTCTTCTTCAGCCCGTCCTGAAGATCCTCACTGGGTGAAGGTCTGGATTTAGATTTGATCAAAGCAGCAGCGCGAGTGCTGACAGGAACCAGTAAGAGACCACATATCTCTCCCGTGTTGGCCTCCCTTCATGGGTTCTCCAGAACATCTACAATCAAAGTCAAAACTCTGTTATTTGCATCTAAAGTCCTAAACCAGGGGTGTCCAACCCTGGTCCTTGAGAGCTACTGTCCTGCATGAAGGGACACATTTAAAACCTGCAGGGACGTGGACACCGAGGACCGGGCCTGGTGTTGCACCACAAAGGGAGTGCTGGTCCAGTTATTAGAAATTATTATTAATAATTGTCTTACGATAGTTATAAATAACTAATAAAGAAGATGACTTATCAAAATGAATCAAATGAATCAATCAAAACGGGGCACCACCTGACTTATCAGGAAATAATACCTAAACAGCTAAATCAGTCTCAAAGTAGCTGTTATTCCCTACGTGTCAGCCTGTTGCCAGGGGATCGTTACAGAATAACATTGAAGGAAGGAGTCTGAGCACAGACCTTTGCAACCAGCAGCTGTGACAAATATCTCTAAAATAAACACAAACAACTTCTCTCATTCAAATTAATCAGCATTTATTTACAAAAGTTTTAAAAGAAAGTGAAACAAAATTCGGGATCAATTCCGATGCCTAAATAAACATAAACAAAAATTAACTAAATATTAAACACAAACTTCAGATCATATATGTGTGGGTGTGTGTGTCAGTGCGTATGTGTGAATTATTTCTTTCAAACTAAATTAACTAAACTGGTGTATTTTAACTGAACTCTCAAAATAAATTATATCAGCACTGATCACAAATATACACTTTTTATCCAGTGTGAATACGTTGGTGACTCCTTAGATTACTTGATGTGGCAAAGCCTGCTCCCCACTGATCACATCTGCAAGGCTTTTATCCAGTGTGAATACGTTGGTGTCTCCTTAGATGACTTGATTGGCTAAAAGCCGCTCCACACTGATCACATCCGTAGGGCTTTTCTCCAGTGTGAATATGTTGGTGACTCCTTAAAGAACTTTGATAGGGAAAAGCCGCTCCACACAGATCACATCTGTAAGGCTTTTCTCCAGTGTGAATACGTCGGTGACTCCTTAAAACACCTTGATAGGCAAAAGCCGCTCCACACTGATCACATAAGTAAGGCTTTTCTCCAGTGTGAATACGTTGGTGACTCCTTAAAGCACCTTGATGGATAAAACCCACTCCACACTGATCACATCTGTAAGGCGTGTCTCCAGTGTGAATACATTGGTGAATCCTTAAAGCAGCTTTACTGGCAAAAGCCGCTACACACTGATCACATCTGTAAGGCTTTTCTCCAGTGTGAATACGTTGGTGGACTCTGAGACCACTTGAGTCGCTAAAAGAAGCTCCACACTGATCACATCTGTAAGGCTTTTCTCCAGTGTGAGTACGTTGGTGACCCCTTAGGTGACTTTGACGGGCAAAAGCCGCTCCACACTGATCACAGCTGAAAGGCTTTTCTCCAGTGTGAATACGTTGGTGACTCCTTAAAGCACTTTGCTGGGCAAAAGACGCCCCGCACAGATCACATCCGTAAGGCTTTTCTCCAGTGTGAATACGCTGGTGTTGCTTTAGTTTACCTTGTTGGACAAAAGCCGCTCCACACTGATCACATCCGTAAGGCTTTTCTCCAGTGTGAATACGTTTATGAATCTTTAAATTACTTGATGCGGCAAAAGCCGCTTCACACTGATCACATCTGTAAGGCTTTTCTCCAGTGTGAATACGTTGGTGTTGCTTTAGGTTACCTTTTTGGGCAAAAGCCGCTCCACACTGATCACAGCTGTACGGTTTATCAACAGTGTGAGTTTTCTTATGCTTCTTCAGGTTTGATGAATTGGCGAAGACTTGCTCACAATCATCACAGCAGTGTCTTTCGGGGCTTCCTTTATGATTCTGTAACAGAGAAGATGACTTACATAATCTTGGTTGCATTATCAAAACCCTTTTCAGTCTCAATCAAGTGCTGCCTGTCAGGTTCTTTCCTGTGAGACAATTAAGTTTATCTTCTGAGGACTAATTTTAAACATATTTTGTTACAGCTAGTCCTTTGAAAAAAATAAGAGCTGCTGAACACACTCAAAACCCATTCATGAACTATTTATATTAAACAGGAACTATTGTGACACACACACACACACACACACACACACACACACACACACACACACACACACACACACACACACACACACACACACACACACACACACACACACACACACACACACACACACACACAAAAGTGATTGCCCCCCCTTTTAAAACAAACACCTGTTCTCAATCAAGAAATCACTTAAATAGGACCTGCCTGACAAAGTGAAGTAGACCTAAATATCCTCAAAAGCTAGACATCATGCTGCGATCTAAAGACATTCAGGAACAAATGAGAAACAAAGTAATTGAGATCTATCAGTCTGGAAAAGATTACAAAGCCATTTCTCAAGCTTTGGGACTCCAGCGAACCACAGTGAGAGCCATTATCCACAAATGGAGAAAACATGGAAGAGGGGTGAACCTTCCCAGGAGGCCGGCCGACCAAAATGACCCCAAGAGCGCAGCGACGACTCATCCAAGAGGTCACAAAAGACCCCAGAACAACATCCAAAGAACTGCAGGCCTCACTTGCCTCAATTAAGGTCATTCTTCATGACTCCACAATAAGAGAGAGACAAAGGGCAAAAATGGCCTACACGGCAGAGTTCCAAGACAAAAACCACTGCTGAGCAAAAAGAACATAAAGCCTTGTCTCAGTTTTGTCAGAAAACCTCTTGATGATCCCCAAGACTTTTGGGGAAATACTTTGTGGACTGAAAAGACAAAAGTTGAACTTTTTGAAGGGTGCATGTCCCATTACATCTAGTGTATAAGTAACACTGCATTTCAGAAAAGGAACATCCTACCAACAGTAAAATATGGTGGTGGTCGAGTCATGGTCTGGGGCTGTTTTGCTGCTTCAGGACCTGTAAGACTTGCTATGGTAAATGGAACCATGAATTCTGCCGTCTACCAAAAAATCCTGAGGGAAAATGTCCGGCCATCTGTTCGTCACCTCAAGCTGAAGCCATTTGGGTTCTGCAGCAGGACATGATCCAAAACACACCAGCAAGTCCACCTCTGAATGGCTTCAGAAAAACTAAATGAAGACTTTGGAGCGGTCTTGTCAAAGTCCTGACCTGAATCCCATTGAGATGCTGTGGCATGCAGTGGCGAAACTACCATATATGCAGACAATGCGACTGCATATGGGCCCGCACGCGCAGGACCTGGGGACGTGCGGGCCCTGGACTTTTTTTTTTTTTTTGAGGTGTGTGTGTTTACATCAATGTTATGGGCTGTTTATAAAGATATATCTAGTTTAAATAAAAAATAATAATTTATAGATGATCTCGGATGATGCCGGTGTAGTGCGCATGTGTAACCCATATTTGCATAGAGGAAGAGTTGGCGAGTGAGGAGAGGAAAGGAGTGAGAGTTGAACTGTTGTCATGGAGAAATACAAACACAAAAGCGGTAGCCAAAAGCGAAAGCTGCAGGAATTGGCAAATGAAAAGAGAAAAACTCTCTGAAATTGACAGGTTCTTTCAACGAAAAACCAGCAAGTCATTTGAACTTGAGAAGAAAAGCCAAGAGCGGACTTCTAGCAGCCCGCCGTCTGACGCACCAGTTGCCGAGCGGTCCTTCTCCAAATTAAAGTTAATAAAAACATACCTGCGCAGCACCATGAGACAGGCCCGCTTATCAAGACTGGCAATGCTCTCAATTGAGAATGTCAGGGCAAGTCAGCTGGATCTTAAGGAATTAATTAATGACTTTGCCCAGCGGAAGGCCCGGAAAGTAAAACTGTAATGGTAAGTAATGACTTTTATTATTAATATTTGTTATAGTGATAGTCTATCACTAGTTTGTTTGTTTTTATGCGTGTTTGTTTTTATTTGTGGTGTGCCGCCGTGCCACCAAATTTCAATCTGTGCGCTGTGTTCTGTCGCACACCGGCGCACTGTGTGCGTTATGCTGTTGGTATGTTGTTATGTTGGTTATATGTGCTTTTTGTTGTGTTTATGCGCTATAATTGTTTTTATGTGGTGTTCTGCCGTGTCACCAAATTGCAATGTGGTTGTGTTATTGATGTGGATTTTTTTTATCTGTCTATCTATCTGCGCTGTGGTTGTGTTAAGGGTTAAAGCTGTCAGTAGTGCCCGTTGTCATTAGAATGGTGATGCATCTGCTGTGAGATTGCGTCAATCACAGCGTGTCTGTTTTGCATTGTGATGGGCAGGGCCCGGTTTCATGATCTTGCATCGGTGCCCGGTGCCGAGTTGTTTCGCCACTGGTGGCATAATCTTAAAAAGGCGGTTCATGCTCAAAAACCCTCCAGAATCAGAATCAGAATACTTTATTGTCAGTGTGCCTGGGTACAGTGAGATTTGAAGCAGCATCCCCTCTCCAGTGCAAGACAAATAGCAGTAGTGCAAACAATAAGAAATATAAAGCTATAAGAAATATAAGTAATATAAAAAATATAAAAAAGGTTAAGGTGCATTTGAATCGTTTTTTTTTTTTTACAGATGACAATATGTAGGAATATTGCACAGAGTCCGGGAGAAGTATTGCACAGTTAAAAAAGACAGTAACGAGGATAATTCACAAGTTGTTCAGGGTGATTATGCCGGGGCGCAGCAGCAGCTCACGTACAGGCGTGATCGCCAGGTAAACCTGCCGTCGTCCCAGGGAGAAACCTGCAGCTCTGTGGAGAATTACCCCTGGCTGAAATAAATAATTTAAGAACATAAATGTTGGTTTAATAGATTTAACAGTTGTAGCTACGCCTGTTAGAAATTTGCTCCGAAGATTTCGGGATTTCTGCCTGCCTGCCAGCTGGCTCGGGAGCTGATTTATGGTTCTGCGTTAAATCGGCGCAGATCAACAGCCAATCACAGAGTGAGCTGTTTGACCGACGGGCGACGCCGATTCGACATGTCGAATCGGCTGAAAAGCTGCCGACGGGCGGGACACACCGGGAAAACTAGGCCGACAAACGCGCACGACGCTCATCGCACAGTCAGCTAGGTGTGTCAGGGCCTTAAAAGACTCATTGCTAGTTAGTTTTAACGCTTGATTGCAGTTGTTGCTGCTAAGTGTGGCCAAACCAGTTATTAGGTTTAGGGGGCAATCACTTTTTCACACAGGGCAGGGCTCCAGACTAACTTTTCCACTAGGAGTAAGAGTGCTCCTTACTGAAAATTTTAGAAGCATCTATATCTACACAACATATTCATAATTTTGTCTATTTTAACTGCATTACTGATAATTTTGCAATAAACACAGACAATTTACAGTAATAGCAATGTACTGCTTTTTCATATTAGCAATAACACCAATGAACTGCGCACATGCTGTTGCAGTAAGTGGGATTTATTTGAACTCTTTTTTTTATAGTTTTATCAGGCCCCTAAATTTTGTGAATGGCAACTCTTTGGCGGTATGTACGGAAGCATATTCCATTCACTTGAGAATAAAGAAATCTGCTCTGTTTTTCTGAATTAAAGAGATAATTATCTCACAATTCTAAGAAAAGTTTTAATGAAAAATAATCTGCCCTGTTTTTCTGAATTAACCAGACACCTCACAACTTGCAAGAAGCCGTCATTCACTTGAGAGCTCGATTTCATGGAAGCAAACATTTTCCGCCTGTCCAGTTTTATTTTGCTTTTGGTTTGAAACATTGAGAGATACTCTTGTCTTTAAGTTATATAGATGGTATTGTTATTAGTTTGTCGTCTTTGCACAGGCACCTCAGGACTTTGCGGTTGTTCAGACGGAAAGCGATTTTTTTTTTCATTAAAACTTCTATTCTACAGCCTTATCACAGCATATCATTCCGCGTCAGGGAAGCAACAATGTGTCCATGACAACAACCAACTGTTACATATTTTTGACGGTTACAGCAGGTAGCAAAAAGTAGCTGGTGTTAAAGTCTATTTTATATTTTCGTTAACAATTAATCTGGCATGTTCACGGTAAACTTTGATCTCCGGGGAGGAGCTAACGATGGATGAATGGATTGATGAGTTCCTGTCTCCGAAAAAAAAGATGACATGCAGAGCTACATCTGGAGAGATATGGAGCTAGAACAGTCTCATAATACACAAATGCACAGGACAAGTTTTACAAATGCACAGACCGATTTGCAAATGCACACACCGTTTCACACATGCACAGAACAATTCACGCGTGCGTAGGACAAGATATACAAATGTATTTTTGATGCACACACAAATATAACCTGATTTACAAACGTTTTTTTTGTCTGTGAGCTCGCTGGATTTGCGTGTGACTTTTGAGACTCCCCTGACGTGACTCGATCCACAAATACGTTTTTTTTTAATACAAAAGGATCTGCAACTAATCAGATGTCTTCCTTTGTTTCAGCCAATCATAAGAGCGCACCCCACGTGGGGGACGATTTACTCGTAAACCAATCAGATTAGAGGGGCGGATACACCTGCTGTTTGAGCTGCGTTAGTGCCGTTGGCTTAGAAAAATGATTAATATTTGGAGTTGGTGGAGTAAAGATAAATAAACAAGACAGCAACACGGGATGGAGAGGAGATCACTGCTCTGCTTTTCTTGTGATCTTGGTAAAGAAAACAGCGCGATTGGAGATGGTTTGTCGGGGCGTTCAACCAGAGCCGTCAGGAGACTGGAGAGGTTTAAGTCCTGCCGATGCAGCAACTGATGATGAGAAACAGCAGAGATATTTCTGTATTTGAACTACAGGTGTCTTTCAGGAGAACAAGCCTGTTGACGCGTCAAATGACGGGGGTGAATTAAGGCTGGGCGAAATATCGAGTATAGGCGATGTATCTCGGCTTCTACTCTGTGCGATGTACAAAATGACTATCGTGAATATTCAAATATACATTTGCTTTTAGCCGCGGGCGTTAAATTACAGGCTTTTCTCACTCTCTCGTCTCGTCTCTCCTTCTCTGAGACATAAAACAAGCGCACCCTGTTAGACACGTCAGTCACGTGCTGTCGTGTGTGCATTATCATTGGCCCCCAACCAGCTGCTGGTGTCGGCGCTGCTGTCCGGGACCGCCGGTCACTTCACCCCGCTTTAACTTTCCCAAACTCGCCTGTTTGCGCAATGAGCTCATCCGCGCGGTTGTTACGCGTCTCTTTTCAAAGCAAACCGGTTTAGTAAAGACGGGAGGGGATGTTTTCTCCTCGCACGGCTCCGGAGAGCCGAGGAGCCGCTCAGCGCGACACGCGCAGCCGAGCCTTTAGGCTGATTTTTGGTTCCGCGTTACACCAACGCAGAGCCTACGGCGTAAGTGTGCGTCGCCGCGTACCCTACGCCGTAGGCTACGCCGTACCCTATGGCGTAGGTTCTGCGTCGATTTAACGCAGAACCAAAATTCAGGCTTTTCTCATCCAGAGCTGAGAAACGTCACCCAGTGTTGCTTAAATGTGGCCACATGAAATCAATCACTATCATCGAAACAAAGTCAAACAAGACTATATGACATCATATTTCTAAAAGTAAGTGAAAGTGATGCAAATTAAAGGAGGAAAGGATGAAACATTGCAGTCCCTACACCTACAATAGTCTGAATATAAAGGTGCTGTAAAGGCCCTCCTGCTCAGAGCAGCTCATCCTGGTAAAACCTGGTAAAACCAGCTCATCCAGGTAAAACCAGCTCATCCAGGTAAAACCACGTCATACTGGTAAAAACTGGTAAAACCAGGACCAGAACATGTTCTTAGCAGATGTTCTTCAGACGGGGAGTCAGATATGCAACGTGTACTTTCTGTTTTGAAATGACACTTTTTATGTTTATGCCACTCACTGCTTAGTAACTGTTTAATAAATACAATTTTGGTAAATTTGACTTATTTGAAAGTTTAAAATGAGCATATATTAATGCAGTATGAACAAGAATGTTTTAATGTAGACATATAGAATCATCATAGGCTACTGGTGTGATTGTAGGCATCAAATTGTTAATTCAAGGCTAAGGCAAGATATCGAGATATATATCGTGTATCGTGACATGGCCTAAAAATATCGAGATATTAATAAAAGGCCATATCGCCCAGCCTTAATCGGGGCATCCCTAATAAAAACTCAGCGGCTCGCGGGAGGGCGTTGTGCCGCACCTGCCTGCCCGAATTGAATTTTTTTTTAATTTCACAGGGCTGTGACGACATCTCGCGTCCAATAGGAGAGAAGGGAGAAGAAAGAAAGTTGTGTCCAATTGGAGAGAAGGTGGTGGAGACTCTGCGCCGACTCTGCGCCCTACCCGGCGGTGGGCGCAGCAAAAACCGTGCTCTATGTGAAAGCAGCTTAACAGCGGTCAGCAGGTCAACAACGACCAAAAATAATTCAGTTTGGGTTCAAGGAATATTTTGGCGACGATGGTACAAAGAAGAAAACAGCAGTATGCAAGGTCTGCAGCTCAAAAATCAGTGACACCACAACCACGACTTCATCCATCACTACAAAACCTACAATGAAAGGTAAGCTACGTGAATGTGTCTTTTAGCTAACTGTTAGGGCTGTTATAAAGCTAACGTTTGCTAACACTAACATAGCTTAAACCTAACGTGGCTAGAAAGCTAACTGATGTAGGTCTGGGGGGAGTGGTAGTCTAGTGGCTACAGAGGTGGGCTTGGGTCTGGAGGACCCAAGCCCTGGGGTTTGTTCTCTCAGATGTAAGTCGCTTTGGATAAAAGGGCCTGCTAAATGACAGTATCATTATTATTATTCTCTACGGAGCCCCTTTGGTGACATTTGAAAAAAAAAAATAATGCGTGGCCACGAGATAATATCTTGTGGCCACGCATTATTTTATTTTTTTCAAAAGTCACCAAAGGGGCTCCGTACTTCTCAATAAAATACGCTGTAAAAGTGTCTTAAGCCAACTCATTGGCTGGTCAAATGGGTTAAACATTAACTAGGAAGGTAACTTTGCTAACATGAATGCTAACATGACTTTTTAAGCTAACGTTAAGTTTAAAATATGTATAAGATTAAGGATCTGGACCCTAGTGGTCTGTAGAGGACCTGCAGGTCTGGATCTGGACCCTAGTGGTCTGTAGAGGACCTGCAGGTCTGGATCTGGACCCTAGTGGTCTGTAGAGGATCTGCAGGTCTGGATCTGGACCCGGGTTCAGAACCCCCATCTCAACCCGACCCCCCTCCCTCACCATTAGGCCTGTGTTGAAAAAAATAGATTTTTCTGATTCTAAATCAAATTTTCATATTAATTCCTAAAAAATTGATTTTTTTTATGTCTAAAGATCGATTTATTTTCATTATTACATTTTCACCCGGTGAACTTTAATCCCAGTAGTCACGTCATTTAATTTACACATGTCCTGTTGAGCTGTTGCAATTTCTTTCTTTTTTTGCACTTTAAATGGATATTGAAAATAATATTTGAGTTGTTTATTTCTTAGTTATTTATTTCATACAATTAACTTTTGGAATTTTTTTGTTTTTGCCCAAAAAACCATGGGCAAAAACAAAGAAAAAACATGTTCTTGCCTTTTAAATATGTTTAAAGGTATGAAAACATTAAAGTTTTCAGTTATAATAGCATAAATTGTTTATATTTCATTACCTTATATACTGCCTTAGGGTAAGATTTGCATAAAATGCTAAAAACCAAATTGTCAAAAATTAAAAACCGAAAAACACATAAAATTGAAAAAATAAAACCGGAATGTGTGAAAAACTAAAAGTGATTTCCTCCGTCTCTGTTCTATCAGCATTCTGGGAGCTGATTGGTCCTTACAGCATCATTAGCTGCAATACTTGCTGTTGAATCTCAATATAATACTAGTATTAATATGTTGCAGAACTACAGTCATATAATTCATGCAACAGCTGAAAAACTGTTTTAATAACACAAACCCAAATCAATATTGGAATCAAATCGAATCAAATCTTGATAATCGATAGTGATGCACCGATTGTTCGGTAACCGAAATTGTTCGGCCGAAAATGGCAAAAAAACACTTTCGGTGTTCGGTGGAATAAGTGGGGAAAAAAACCGAACAATTAATAACGGCGTTGTAAAATAAGGAAATAGACTGGCCGCTCCGTCCCGTACCGGTCTGGAGCAGTGGGCTCCAGACTGCGACCAATTGGTCGCATTTTGCGACCTTTTCTGGAGGCGGTGCGACATAGTTTTTTAACTAGAAGCACCAGCGCGACTTACAAATCCACCCCTCTCCCCCATTTCTTTATTTTTCTTTTTCATAATAATGTGGAGGAGCGGAAGCAAGCGTCTGTGTCTGTGTGTGTGCGTGCCTGTCATGTGTGTGTGGATCATGGTGTGGATGCGCACTGCGAGGCGGGGGGGCGCGGCACGCGCCAGTGCCAACCCGCGGGTCTTTGCCCGGTGTCATGCGGCTCTTGCAACTTTATTTGATGGTGCAGTGAAAGACAGACCCGTAGGAAGTGGGGGCAAAATATGCCGCGACTGGAATCGAACATGCGTCGCTGTACAGGGGAAGGTTTACATAAGTCTGCTCAACCCGCTGAACCATACGGGCGCGCACTCCCGTTGAATTTTGCGTTTGTGGTGCACTCTCAAAATGGCAGGGAAAAATGCACGGCCAAACAAAAATATGAGGATAAACACAGGACGATTTTAACGGAGTGGGAGAGTTTACAGCTCCGCATGTCGTCTTTTTTTTTCGTCAATCGTCAATCCATTCATCCATCGTTAGCTCCTCCCCGAAGATCAAAGTTTACCGTCAACATGCCAAATTACTTGTTAATGAAAATAAAAAATAAACTTTAACACCAGCTACTTTTTGCTACCTGCTGTAACCGTCAAAAATATGTAACAGTAGGTTGTTGTCACGGATACATTGTTGCTTCCCTGACGCGGAATGATCTGCTGTGATGAGGCTGTAGAATAGAAGCCGTGGTTTTAATGAAAAAAAAACGCTTTCCGTCTGAACAACCGCAAAGTCCTGAGGTCCAAAGGCCTGCGCAAAGTCGACAAACTAATAACAATACCATCTATATAACTTAAAGACAAGACTACCTCCCCCAATGTTTCAAACCAAAAGCAAAATAAAATTGGATTAAACTGGACAGGCGGGGAATGTTTGCTTCCATGAAATCCAGCTCTCAAGTGAATGACAGCTTCTTGAATGTTGTGAGGCATTTGCTTAATTCAGAAAAACAGCAGATTTTTTTTTCATTAAAACCTCTCAGAATTCTGAGATAATTCTCGTTAATTCAGAAAAACAGAGCAGATTTATTTTTTCATTAAAACTTCTCTCAGAATTCTGAGATAAATATCTCTTTAATTCAGAAAAACAGCAGATTTTTATTTCATTAAAACTTTTCTCAGAATTCTGAGATAATTATCTTTGTTAGTTTTTTTCTCAAGTGAATGGAATACGCTGTGCACAGTTCATTGATGTTATTGCTTGTATGAAAAAGCAGTGCATTGCTATTACTGTAAATTGTATGTGTTTATTGCTAAATTATCAGTAATGCAGTTAATATAGACAAAAATATGAATATGTTGTGTCGATATAGATGCTCCTAAATTTTGTGCTGGTGCTCCTAAAATATTCAGTAAGGAGCACTGGTGCTCCTAGTGGAAAAAGTTAGTCTGGAGCCCTGATAAATCGTTGGCCAACCAAAAACTAACCCCATAAGAATTTTACCTAACATTCACCAGGAGGTGGAACCAAAACAACATAATGCTGGGAAATTAAAAAAATTTCATTTTTTTATGTTCAATAAATATTTTCTACGTTGTAATTTTGTAAAAGATTTTTTTCTTTGAAAAGCATGCCTAAATCAAATTTATTTGATTTATGCAATGGTGAAAAAATTGGCAAAATAAATGAAAAACTGCTGAAGAACCATGTTCGGTATTGTTCGGTATTTCGGCAATTTCTGAGGAAACAGCAGAAACTTTTAACGGGGAGCAGCTTTACCGTCTATATTCAGCACCAAATGTCCCTGTTAGAAAGTGTGAAGCACAAAATCACGAAATTTCCTTTACAGGGTCGAATCCGCCGTCTGGGAGAACTTTAACATTAAAATGTCCATGTAACCGTAATTTTACCGCTCTCCATGTGTGTTTTAGCTTTTCCGCATGTTTTTCCGCCAACTCTCTTCCGGTTCCGCAGCAGCCGGCAAAAGACTTTTCAAAACAAAAGCATGTGAGCAACATGCGTTAATGAACGATAAAATAAATGTCAGCGTTAATAAATGAATGAGTTAACGAGATAATAACGCGTTAACTTGCCCAGCCCTAATAAATATGCATATAAAAGTTGAATTGGATGGCAGCGATATTGAAAGAGTAAACTAAATCAGATTTCTTGGAGTAATAATGGATGAAATTAGCTGGAAATCTCATATTAAGCATGTACAAAACAAAGTTTCAAAGAGCATTGCAGTACTTAACAGAGCAAAACAGGTTTTGGATCACAGGGCCGTCCACATTCTTTACTGGTCACTAGTTCTTCCATATTTCACTTACTGTGCAGAAATTTGGGGCAATAACTATAAAACCAGGTTCCACTCATTACTCGTACTTCAAAAGAGAGAAATACGATACATTCATAAGGCTGGATATGGAGATCACACTAACTCACTATTCTTACAGTCTAAAGTACTAAAACTCATGGATCTAGTGGCATTTCAATCTGCACCAGTAATGTTTAAAGCAAAAAATCATTCACTACCGGATAAACATTCAGAAATTATTCATTGGGAGGGAAGGGGGTTATCATTTAAACTTCAAATCTTTATTCATGCGTACAACAAAAAGAAGTTTTTGTGTATCAGTTTGTGGAATTAAAGTGTGGAATGGTTTGAATTTGGAGTTAAAAGAATGTACAAACATAAAACAATTTAAGAAGAAATATAAAGAAATGGTTTATTTGAGGTATAAAAGTGAAGACTGTGTTTAAAGATCAGCAGCTGTGTGTGTTCTGCTATTCTGTCATGTTGTCTTTGTCTGTTTATATACTTAGATATACGGATTATATTTATATCATAGTTATATTATATTTATATCATAGTTACATTATATTTATATCATAGTTATATTAGATTTATATCAGAGTTATATTATATTTATATCATAGTTATATTATATTTATATCATAGTTATATTATATTTATATCATAGTTATATTATATTTATGATAGAGCTTACATCTTGTATTAAACAGGTTAATTTTGTAAAAATTATATATATTTATACAAATTAGTGTATAGTATAAAAAATAAATACAGACATATAATTTATGTTTAGTTGTGGAAAGGGGGTGGGATTAAATAAGTTTATACTTCCTCCCACTCCTTTTCCAACATGTAACTTGAAATATGTGTTTTGATGTTGTTTTTTTTCTTTATGTGGTGGAATTAACCTGGATTTGTTTTCTTGTCTTTTTTCATGTTTTTTATACATGTTAGAAATAAACAAAAACGAACGAACAAATAGTGCTATAAAAGAGAGTCTGGATCTCACTCAATTTTCAAAAAGAGACTAAAACAAAAATTGTTATTAAATTATGTCTAACTCTAAAACTATCTGTGAATGTTTATGTACCAATACCTGATGTATTATTTTTACAAGAATATCTTTGTATCTAGGAAATCTGAGGATCTCAGGGTTTTATTGTGTGTTTTTAGGTAATAAGGTTATTATATTTATTATATGTATCTGTGTAATTTATAGTAGTTTTGCTGTGTGACTGGGCCCCTAGGAGTTAATCTGTGGAACAGCTTAAATACAGAAATGAAAATGTGGAGCACGTTATTACAATTCAAAAGCTCCTATAAATACTAAATGATTAATAAATATAAAACAAAGGGATAATACACACAGACATGTACATGTGTATGTACTATTGTATTATTGCTTCTATAAATACTGTATAGAATGATATTTATTAAGGACATTTTTTTGTGCATCCTTGGGATCGAGGGGTTCGAAACCGCGACCTTCGGATCATGAGCCCGAAGCCCCAACCACTAGGCCACTCCGCTCCCGAACTCCGTGAATATAGTGGAGAAAAAAAGTGAATTAGCCGTTAGCCGTTAGCTCCCCACCTTGCTGTCGTCCATGCCGCGTCAACGGTCCCGTCAGCCGCGAGAAAACACGTCCTAAACCCACGAACTGCGGGTTTAAACACGTCCTAAACCCACGAACTGCGGGTTTAAACACGTCCTAAACCCACGAACTGCGGGTTTAAACACGTCCTAAACCCACGAACTGCGGGTTTAAACACGTCCTAAACCCACGAACTGCGGGGTTATCTCGGTTTGGATTCGCTAGAAGACGAAAAATAAGAAGATATGTAGATGTTCTTCTCCTCAGTTTACACCGTTGTTCTGCTGCTGCTGCTCCGGCAGACCGAGAACCGCGCATGCGCAGCCGTCTCCTGCGATACGTCAACGTCGCCGCCATATTGGATGTGGCAAGACTGCGCTGTAAACTAATACAAGTGAATGGACTTATTTTCATAAAGCGCCTTTTACAAAGAAATGTACGATTTACGTCTCATTTATTCATTCATACATGCACTTTTTCCTCTTTTTCTCTCTTTTTTACTTTTTTCTCTTTTTTCCTCTTTTTTTCTCCTTTTTTCCTCCTTTTTTCCTCTTTTTTTCTCCTTTTTTCCTATTTTTTTCCTCTTTGCTTTTTTCATTTCTTTTCCTATTTTGTGACAGTGCTTCAGAACAGGAGCTTCAGGTAAAAAGACAAAATATATAAAACACTCCATTACAGGGTCCAGAATTAATATTTGGGCACCAAATGGCTAATGAATGTTCCAAACACTGCTTAACAGTTATGTGGAAAATTAATTTACTATATTCAGGGTTCTATCTTTCTTAAACATCAAATTAGATTTGAAATGATGTTAGAATGAAAATGTATAATAGAAATGACAATTAGGTTTATGTCAAGAAGATTCACAAGACACAGTTTATTTATATTTACAGGAGACCTCTACTGTCAGCTCAGGGCGGAGCGCAGGGCAGTAAGGTAGATGGTGGAAATGGAAAGTTGCTACGTCACTTATTTTAACACAGAATAGAGTAAGACTGTCAGAGTATTTTCACCAACACATCCCCCTCTCTGCTTTTATTGAACACAACGCTACCTGACAGGTTGACCAAGGCAGCACAGACATTTACTATCTTGTCAATGGAAACCACATCCCTTTCCTTCAGCTCATCCCACAGGGTCTTGACGAAGCAGCAAGGGAGTGGCCCATCCAGGATGGGGAAGCTCCGCTTCAGCACACCTATCACCCGTTCTGTAAAATAAAACAAAGAGGTTTTAGAGTCTTTTTCAGCATGGACGTTCATACTGGTATTTTATGGAGCCAAGTCAGGGCCAAAAGTTTTGCTAATTTGAAAATAAAATTTGAACCTGAAATTTTTTTTTTACAGTTTCAGTTTTTTTTTTTTCAGTATCAGATCTTTTTTTCAGTTTCAAATCTTTTTATTTCAGTTTCAAATCTTTTTTTCAGTTTTAAATCTTTTTTTTTCAGTTTCACGTCTTTTTTTTTCAGTTTCACATCTTTTTTTTTCAGTCAGTACGTGCACATGCAGCGATTCAAACTGGTTGGAGATCATTTGCACACATCGTACTGACTTTTAAACTGCATGTGAACACCTTAAGTCAGTCAAGTAATCTGATCAGACTGGATTCATCAACCCGCTTGCAGCACCTAGATAAGCCAGTCGCAACCGCCTTGTTAATGCCATGTGTACGGAGACATGGATATTACAGTCTGCGCATGCTCGAGAATTTCCCCCGGGTGGGGATTCACCCGGAAGTTGCTCAGTAGTAGCTCCCTGGGGTGTCGTGTGACTGCTTCAGGGGTGTCGTCAAAATATTTCCTATTCTGACATTTCATATATAAATACTGTATTTTCGCGACCATACGGGCGCCGTGTGAAAAGGCATAGCCTCAGTCTTATGTGTCATATTTCTGTATTTAAAACACACACGGCGCACCGACCGAAACGGCACACACACAAGAACACACACACACACAAGCACAGGAGTGTGCGTATTTAAAAATACAGCGGCATAGGCGCCGAATTATGTTTTTTCTGGTGGGTGCTGAATGTCATGTAGTGTCGTTTCGCACAAGATTCAGCAATTCAGCAACGTAGATTCAACAGCGGTAACGGACATGAACGCCGCACGCACACACACACACACACACACACACACACAAATAATAATCAAATTCTTAACAAATTCGGGTGTTCATCTGAGAAAAAGGAGGCTATATTTCTATAGTTCATAACCAAGATCATTCTTTCTTCCTTCTTGATCGTTTCTAATCTACAACAGTAGAAATTTTTTTTTTTTAATTTCACCGTGCGCCCTGTGACGGCATCTCGGCGGTGTAGGAGAGAAGGTGGAGGGAGAAAAAAAAGTTGCAGCTTGTAGATCAGAGACGATCAACATGGAAGAAAGAATGATCTTGCTGTGAGTCTGTGAGGAGCTGTGGGATGAGACTGCAGGACTATCGGGACATCAATAAAAAGGGACAAAAAGTGGAGAGAAATCTCACAGAATTTGGACATACCTGTTTAAAAGTGGTAGAAATGTGATATTCTTTTGCTCTTTTAACAATAAAATGTTAATTTAAAATAAAATATAGCATTTCCATGCCTCATCTGGGGATCAATTGAATCATTGATCAATATGGTTATGAAAAGACCACATGTCAATACTTTTGCAAACTGAAGCACTACAGGTCCGCTAAAATGACTGACATGAGCTAAAAAACAACAAAATAGTTCGGAAAGGTTTTTTAATAAAATATGATTCAGCCTGAAGTAGACCTGGCCATCATGGAGCTGTAGCTCCCGAACGAGCCTGTATTCCCCCAAATCCTGTGTTCTCATGAGGATTTCATGGACCCATCCCCTCCTTGCTGCTGCTGCTCGTGTCCTCCTCAGAAGAAGAACTAAAGCCAGAGCTTTTCTTTGAATCAGGGACACATGCATTTTGCAAACCGAGCTGTAGCTACTGTACGTCCAAATGAGTGGGAAAACGGCGCCATGACCGGAAAAACTTTTTTTCGGTCGCCAAGCAACTTGCAACAAATGTGTAGCCTACACAGGTGTATGTGCGCAGGCTCTGCGCCGAGTTCTAGGTGAAAGCCGCGTTGCGCCCGCCGTGCGTCAGGAGCGCGCTCTTGCGCAGCGGCAGCACATACACTTGAATGGGAAAGCCGGCGGCGCTTTATTTGAAAACCGCTTTAGCCAATCAGTGATTGTTGACATGAGGGCTCGCCTACTCTGCTCTCCCCGTGTGTGCTCGGCCATCTCCGTGGGTGCTCGGGCCCCGAAGCACCCACGGTTCCGGCGCCTATGAGCGGGAGCAAAACTTTGTTTGATTGTAGGCTACTTTATTTCAGTTTTTACATTAATCAAACCCATTAAGTCTCATCCTCTGTTTCTGCATTAAAGAGCTTCGCTAAATCAGCTGTGCCAGTCCGAATTCCTCGCTGTCAGAGTCACGTTCCGTGCCGTGCGGTGCCTCGGAAATGCACGCTTTTGCAAAAGCTCGCAAAATAATCCCAGCAGACACGTTAGCCCACGCATCAACAATCAATCTGCAAACTGTGGCATAAAAAAAAACAAAATACGCCGTACCCTACGCCGTAGGCTGCGTCTATTTAACGCGGACCTAATGCCGCGTTCCATTTATCCTCGGAAGTGGGGATTTCCCAGTCCCCAGTCGGAATTTTCAACTGGAACGCCCCTCAAAGTGGGGTTTCCCACTGGGAAAGTGGGAGAGTCTTCACCACCCCCGAGTTACCATTCCAAGATGGCTGCCATTCCCAGTTCCCACTTCCGATTTCCGAGGTAAATGGAACGCGGCATAAACTCCGGAACCGGCAGACAGAAATCTCTAAATTTCGGAGCAAATTTCTTAACAGGCGTAGCTACAACTGTTAGATTTCATCTATTAAACCAACATCTTCCTAAATGATTTATTTCAGCCGGCGTGATTCTCAACAGAGCAGCGTCCCAGAGAGAGTTTCTCTCCCGGGGCTGACGCAGCAGCTTGACCCGGCGGACACGTCTCTTCTCGGGCTGTGAGCTGAGGTTGCTCCCCGGGGGCGGCGGCTCTTCTCATCTCCGAAAACATCGGGTCAAATTTCTTAATAGGCGTTATTTGGATAAACTGAGCCCCGGTTGCGGATCTTAAGGTTACCTTTATACCTGAAAAAATATTAAAACTTAATAAAGTGCCATATTAACAGCGCTACAGCTGAAGTTAAAACAGCTTTTGGCTCTCAGCTTCCTGATCAGGTTAGGGATGAAAACGAGGGGGAGTAGGAGAAATGGGACAGGCACCTGGGCCAAGTGCCCTAGATCTCAAGTGCCCTAAAATCTCCCCCTTCTTTTTTAGGGGTTAGGGAAGAAAAGAAGTGCGAGTGGAGAAAAGAAGGGCGAGTGAAGGAGAATTGGGATTGGCCCTTAGAATGCACTTTTTCCTTTCCTCGTTGTTAAGCGGAGGTCAACCGGAAGTGGCTCTTTGTTGAAATGGTTACCATGGTTACCTCGGGTACAGCGCCACCTAGCGTCACGGAGTCAGCCATGCTCTGGTTACAGTGGTTTATTCAATCTGATTCAGTCTGATCTCAGAACAGCATGTGTAATCAGACAAGTTGATCCAATCTTCTGCATGTCATTATCTGATCAGATCTCCAACCACCTTGAATCGCTGCATGTGCACGTACTGAGTTTCACTTCTTTTTTTTTCAGTTACAAATTTTTTTTTCAGGTTCAGACTTTTGGCCCGGATCTGGCGTGGGGGGCGTGGCATCAACTGAGAGGGGCGTGGCATCATGAGTGACAGCAGAACAGAGAAGGCGGGGGACGTTCCTCAGTCATGTTGCCTTCAGGAAACGTAGGTTGCAGAAGTTATCAGTAGAAGTTTGATTCAACACTGTATATACACTATATTCACGTGATTGGCAGTGGAAAAAACTGATATTAGTGAAACATTTCTGTTTGAAAGGCTGTTTTAGACCGTACTTGGTAGTATGTAGAAGTGGGAAATGTCAAACTTTAAAGTGTGGCTGTTGAACTGTACAGTCTTGCATAGTTTATTGCTTTTATACTGCGATTGGTGCCAAGTACGGTGATGTGTACGGAAAAGATGTGAAACTGAAAAAAAAAGACGTGAAACTGAAAAAAAAAGATTTAAAACTGAAAAAAAGATTTGAAACTGAAATAAAAAGATTTGAAACTGAAAAAAAGATCTGATACTGAAAAAAATAAAACTGAAACTGTAAAAAAAAAATTTCAGGTTCAAATTTTATTTTCAAATTAGCAAAACTTTTGGCCCTGATTTGGCTCCATAGTATTTTACATGTTTTGTGCTATTTTATATCTGCTAAGGGGCAGGACTCATAGTTGTTTAACAGGTCTGGCTGCGCTGCTGCGCTGCTCTCCACTGGTTCAGAAGGTTCTCAATACCTATTCCTTATTATTCTTTGAGTTGTGTTGTTGGATATTAATGTATGAGTTTCAATGACATTGTAAACCGATTTTAAGTGCCATCAGATGGAATAGATTGCCAGTCTGTGGAAAATAAATGTACTTGCCAACATGAATCCGAATTTTTGATTTAATTCTGGATTCTTCATCGTCTTTGCCTGTGAGCTGCTTCTTACCACGAGTGAAGGCTGGGGTTATGAGACTGACACCTAGCACGGAAAAGCCATCCTTCAGGGTAAAGCCACGATCAGCCAAAATCTGAAACAAGTACGGTAATACATTAGATATACGTATATTGCTTTTAATGTTTGTGGCGAAACACTAATTTACAGCACTTGTCCATAATGACTACAAAAATACAACAAAAGCTGAATGTGATGTAGGCTACAATTACATTACCGTATAAATTGTTTACATTATTGTTCTGTTAAGGTACCTTAACTTATCTCATCTTAGATTATGTATGCACTAGCAAACATGTAGGGTGCAGGTACTGAATGACCTGGTCCCCACAATGGTGGTAGCAGGTGAAATGAAGCCTGATTCCTTTGTTATCTTAACATGTGATGGCCTGCCCCCCCAGGCACCTGCCCCCCCCAGGCACCTGCCCCCCCAGGCATGGGACAAGAAGGTGATGCTGCCTGCAGGACGACACGCAATCAGATATTTCACCGTAGTCCACTTCTCATAGTTGGAGTATGATTTAGCTCTGTGGGGGTAAACAAAAACAAAAATAACTGTTAGCAAAACATGTTTCCTACACATTTTCCAATTAAAAATGCCTTACTTTTTCTGGAACTAGTATTATTTTGGAGACTTAGTCTGGTGTTCAAAATGATTAAGATTGTTAATAATCAGTTTCATTTGTAATACTTTTCAAGACCTGTGCAGGAACCCTATTAAGAGACACCTGGCTGGCTAAGTAGTCATAATTTACACATTGTTGTCACCTTTACCTAGCTTTAAGGGCCTTTGGATTTTCAATTCTAATTTCAATGCAATCAATAATTGCTGTGAGGCAGGAAAGTTGTCCATCATCACTGGTGGTCTCTCTGATGCATCTGTCAGGCCAGTGGATGAGGAAGCTGATTTTTGCATACATTAGATCTAACTAAGTGACAACTTTTACGAGTGACATTAGCTAATGTTAACATGATAATTTAACGTACCTGTGATGAAGTGTTTCCCACACACGTATACATATGGACTAGCCGGGTCCCACGGCTGGCCATTTTCATCCACTCTTCGTATCGCCTGAAGCCATAAATCTCTCCTCTCTTTGTTTCACTCTCTTGAAGGGAGCAGAGAAAATCTTAAGTTTGGCTCTTTTAAGTTGTTCTACGAACAATAGAGAACGCAGCAACTCTTCGGCATTAACGTGGAGTCTGCTCAGAGTCTGCTTTGTTTTCACCGGAAAGGGGGCGTGGCCTTTTTAGTGACGTATGGTTACTGTCTTCTATGCTGCAGCCTCCTGCTGGCGGGGAGCTGGTACTGCAGCCTCCTGCTGGCGGGGAACTGGTACTGCAGCCTCCTGCTGGCGGGGAGCTGGTACTGCAGCCACCGCGGTCCAGGTTGGAGTAGAACCTTGAAAACTCATGTTTTTAGTTTGAAATAATATTTCAATATTCTTATATTACAATTACATTAGAATTATATATATATATATATATATATATATATATATATATATATATATATATATATATATATATATATATATATATATATATATATATATATATATATATATATATATATATATATATATATATATAAAATGAAGTTGACTTTACTTGCAAAATTGAACTTAATTTTTTAAAAGTAGATCAAGCAAGATATTTTTTACTGTGGTTTCTACTTAAACAAATAAAGAATTTGTTTCATCTAAACATTGGTCAATCTGCCCAATAGATTAAAATTGTTAAAAGAAAAGTAAATAGAACAAGATCATTGCTTGTTGTTTGTGTGTAAATGAAAAGATTACTGGGATTACATAAATACTGCTGGTTCAGGAAAACATGCACAATGTCTTGTTTTTAGAACAAATGCAGATTAAGTTCAAAACTACATGTATTCATGTAAAGCAACAAACTTCAGTTTTAATTGTTAATATCACAGATTTAAATATGTTATATTTACATGCGCTTAGATTTATTTTTTTCAGTGTTCCTTGTTAAATTATACATATATGGTTTGATTATCCACTTGAAATAATGTTAATTATATGAGTGGAACAGATAAGATCCCATTGAAAAAACCCTCAGGGAATACCTTTAATTCTGAATAAATACCAGGAAGGACGTTGAAAAATCTTTCTTTTCCCTTAAACCAAATAAAAGCCATGGTCCTGATAACATCTGCGGCCGCTTGCTAAAATCTTGTGCAGTAGAGCTGAGCTCTATTTTCAGTATATTTTTAATCAGTCTCTAAAGATGCTGCACGTGCCAGTAGTCTGGAAGAATGCTGTGGTTATCCCTGCCCCAAAAATCACTTCTCCCAAAAGCCTCAATGACTTCAGACCAATCGCACTGACATCGATTGTAATGAAATCTTTTGAGAAACTTGTAAGATCAGAAATTCTGAAGACAACTGAGCATGACCTTGATCCCATGCAATTTGCTTATAGGCCCAACAGAGGGGTAGAAGATGCCACAGTCACTTTGTTAAATTTGCTTTTCAAACATCTGGAGGGGAAAGGAACACTTGCAAGACTTTAATTTATTGATTTCTCATCTGCTTTTAATACAATTCAACCCCATGTTTTAGCTTTGAGGCTTTTAGAACATTTTAACATAAGCAAAA
Source organism: Cololabis saira (assembly GCF_033807715.1). Lineage (NCBI taxonomy): Eukaryota > Metazoa > Chordata > Actinopteri > Beloniformes > Belonidae > Cololabis > Cololabis saira. The sequence continues at coordinate 242,416 of NC_084609.1, forward strand.
ATCTTGTGGGCTGGATTCTGAACTTTTTAACTGACAGGACACAGAAAGTGAGAGTGAATGGAACTGTTTCAGAGCAGGTTTCATCCTCCACTGGCTCCCCACAAGGATGTGTGCTCTCTCCCCTCTTGTTCATCCTCTATACGGATATGTGCCGTAGCAGCAGAGAGGATAGAACCATTTTAAAGTATGGTGACGATACGGTCATTGTCAGCCTGCTGAAAAACAATGAGACGAGCCACGGCCCAGTTGTCAATGATTTCCTTGACTGGTGCAGTAAGTCTTTTCTTCAAATGAACATTTCTAAAACAAAAGACATGATCATTGACTTTCGCAAAAACAGTGCTCCCAACCAAGAGGCTACAGTTTTAAAAGGTCAGGCAGTGGAGTGTGTCAGCACAGTGTACAAAAAGGGACGCCAGCGCCTGCTCTGTTTGAGAAAACTGTCTTCTTTTAACATTTCCAGGACCATGCTCATCTTGTTTTATCGTGCTTTTATAGAATCGGTTTTATCTTTCTGTCTTGCTTCATGGTTTGGAAATGTGTCCCTTAAAAACAAAAACTGTAAACCAAATTGTGAAATGGTCGAGCTGATTGGAGAGTCTCAGCTTCATCCAGAATCCCTGTTTTCTAAACAGTTACAGAGGATAGCTGGCTCTGTTTTAAAAGACAACTCCCACCCTCTTAAATGTGAGTTTATTTTAAAAGACAACTCCACCCTCTTAAATGTGAGTTTCAGCTGCTCCATCAGGTCGGAGGTTCAGGGTACCTGCTTGCAAAACGAAACGTTATAAAAAAAGTTTTGTACCTGCAGCCATCAGTGCCATGAATAAGTGAGGGAACTGCAACATAACTTTGTATTTATGTTTTGTATTGTTTCCTTTATCTTGTTTTTATGAAAAGGCAAATTTTTTATCCTTTTGCTTGGTTTTAATATTTTAGTGTTTTTTTTTCTACTGATTTTTTAACCTATTTTGATTCTTATCTTGGGGCCGTCCTTCTTGTTCTTTGTTCTTTTAGCCAAAGCTGGTGTCACTTTATCTTATCCTGTGTTGTTGAGTGTATGGTTTTATATTGTATGAGGAAGCACTCACTGTGAACCAAATTTACCCAAGGGTACTATAATAAATCTATCTATCTATCTATCTATCTATCTATCTATCTATCTATCTATCTATCTATCTATCTATCTATCTATCTATCTATCTATCTATCTATCTATCTATCTATCTATCTATCTATCTATCTATCTATCTATCTATCTATCTATCTATCTATCTATCTATCTATCTATCTATCTATCTATCTATCTATCTATCTATCTATCTATCTATCTATCTATCTATCTATCTATCTATCTATCTATCTATCTATCTATCTATCTATCTATCTATCTATACCAACAATGGCCGGGTTTCCCAGATCAGTTAAGTAGTTCTTAACAGCGAAAGACTTCTTTCAAACCTTCTTAAGGAGCCTGTGAAAGAAAATCGCGTTTCCCAGAGTCGCTCTTAGCTTAAGTATCTCTTTCATTAAGAAGGAAGTGAAAGATGCTGCTGACCCAGTCTTTACAACCATCTTAGTGAACAAAGACTCACAGATCCAGCCGCGTCAGGTAAATCAATATCACACCAAGCAATGAGATATTAAAACAATGCACCCCGCACAAATTTTGATTTATTTTATACTTTAGATTTATATTGTTTAGCATTTATTGGTGACAGCAAAGGGGAGAAAAAAAAGAAAAATAAGGAATAACAAGTGTGTTCCTGTATATGCTTTATGCTTTACGCACAAATAAAACGATCATCATGAATATCATTTATTTGATAATTTGGCTGCTATACATCATGTTCTCGCTGCAAATCAACCGCGTCGCCGTGCGCGAAGCAGAACTGTTTATATGAACGCATTGGTGCGTCAGCACTTCAGTCCCCTGGACGTGTGTCGGACCGGGCTGTCCAGGCACCGATCCTCCTGCGCCGCGCCCGAGCCCGAGCCCGAGCCCCTATGTGATGATAGGGAAGCAGCAGCTGATCAACGGGATCCTTTGATGAATCGTTCATTACAGTCTCAAATATAATCAATGGTGTCGGTTTATATTAAAGAATCTTTTTGCCCAGAAGAAAAAAGAGCGAAGACAACGACCCATAACTATTTTCTTCTCTTGAAAAAACCCACCTGCACCACGGGGTTTAGGATAAAAAGACGCTACAGAGTCAGGATGCAGCAGCATCAGAAGAGGAGGAATACGTGCGAGGCGGTGCTGATCTCCGCAATTAGAAGCCCTCTATAATTGTAAAAAGAATTTCACTTATCACGGGTTCTTTTTGGAACATAACCCCTGCGAAAAACCAGGGATTGCTGTAATTCCACGTTGCGATTTGCGAAACTCGCCTTCTCTTGGCTCATGTTTTTGAACGCACACACACGCCCACCACGTTTCCTCCCGGTTTCTGCGTGTGGGGAAAAAAAGCCTCACTGTAGCCAGAAATAACGGAGTAACGCACCGTTTGGATGAAAAAGGGTAATTGAATTATATTTATCATCTTAATTTTTCATTATAACGCACAGGCAGCAGGGAATTAGTGCGTTAGGTAGCAGTGCTGCGTGTGAAAATGCGCTGATAGTGATCGGTGATCGATTTGCCTGGCATCGATTCATTTGGTTTCAGAACCGGACAGCTGCTCCAAAGAGCTTCTGAAAGAGCGAAACTAAAGAACGGTGTTAAGAAGTCATCTGGGAAACACCCGTATCTTAGGGTTCTCTCTTAGTTCAAACCTTCTTTGAACCTCTCTTAAATCCTGAAGAGAGGTTGGATCTGGGAAACCCGGCCAATACCATAGGGGTATTCCAGGAAGCAGGTTCAACAAATTCCGAGTTTAAACCTGAACTCCGAGTTGACTTAACCTAAGCCAGCAAAGTCGGAGTTTTGGGTTCCAGAACAGCAGATTTGAGTTAGTTCAATCAGAGACGTTCTATAAAATATAAATAATGTATAGAGGATCTTTGGTTCAATCAACTCTGAGTTTGTTAAGCTCGAGCTAAGCGCGTGCGTGAGGGAAATAAAAAGCATCATCAGTAGAGCCCTGAAAACAAGGATTCACCATGGCAACCGGCGACAACAAAAGATCCACATACGTTTTCTTTTTTTTTTAAACTTTATTTAACATTTCAATTTACAAAACCCCTTTGAGGAAACATTAGTTTGCATCTGAAGATCCACATACTTCACCACTGGAGTTAGAAGTGTTAATACGTGCGTATGGCGAGTATGAGAGCAGATTTCAGAAAAAAAACATGAAACACGAGGAGAGCATAACTTACAAAAATGAAAAGGAAGCAGACAACCACGCAATTAAAAAAAAAAGAAAGAAGGCAAGTGATGGTCCAGAAGATATTAACGAGGCTGTTAGCCACTGATGGATTCATTATGCAAGTTCAGTTTAAGGTAAGATCAAATCACCCTACCCTCTTATAAATCTGTTTAAGGGAAATATTTGACTTTTTTTTTACTCTCTCTCTCTTTCTCTCTTCTGCTCCTCCCTCTCCTTTTTGCATTTGAACTGTTTGAAGTTAAACTGGGATGTCCCTGTGATATTGTTGCACTGACATAGTGAATAAAATACGTTGCGTTTGTTAGATAAGCTTTTTCTGCTCTCTAACTCTGCTCTTGCTGTCCGTGGTGCAGAAAACGGATGTGTATTACGTAAAGGCCCATTGGCTGAATTGACGCCACTGAGGGAGGAGACGGAGAGAAACTCAGGGTTTATTGAAGTAAACCTGCTAGAGCAGGTTAGGTTCACAGGCTCAGTTGCCATAGTAACTGGCTCAGAGTTTGAGTTACATCGCTTTCTGGAACTGGAAACTCTGGATTTCCCTCATCTCAGGCTTAACAAACTCAGGATTTTCACTAAACCCGCTTCCTGGAATACCGCTCTGGAGTAAGTACAAAACACAGGGATTTTTAGGAAGGCAACAAAACCAAATGAGCAGAATGACTCAGTGGAAGGTGGAGCTGGTTTATTTTTGGGCCTTTAAGTTTCCAGAGAGGACAGATTGTTGGCAGGTACGTCGTCTAGTTGTTCTCCGGGTCCACGTATCTGAAAGAGAAACACGTTTGTGAAGGTTTTCCATCTGGAATGTGTTTCCCTCCTCTCCGTGTGTTGTGGCGGTGCGCCTGTTCGTCCAGCAGATGGCGACATTTCCCCGAATCAGCCGCCGATATTTTCTTGTCTGAAAAATGGTTCAAATATGTTGTTTTGTTACTTGAAAAATTTTAAATATGTTTTGTTGATGAGAAAATATGTTTCTCTATTTTTCTTATTTTTGTGAGGGGGATATATATAGTTTTTTCGGCACTACCTTGTTCTCTATAGCTGATATAACATGAATTACTCCTATGTGGGATCAATAAAGTTCTTATTTTTGCCATCTGAGAAAATGAAATATATTATATTTGGTTCCTAACTGTTTCTCAAGTATATTAGTGCGTGTGTGAATGAATAAATGAGACGTAAAACGTATATTTCTTTGTAGAAAGGCGCTTTATGAAAATAAGGAAAAAAGAGGAAAAAAATATGAAAAAAAGAGGAACAAAGAGGAGAAAAGATAAAAAAGAGGAGAAAAAGAGAAAAAATAGGAAAAAAAGTAAAAAAGAGAGAAAAGGAAGAAAAAAGTGCGTGTGTGAATGAATAAATGAGCGTAAAACGTATGTTTCTTGGTAGTAGGCGCTGGGTACTGCAGCCTCCTGCTGGCGGGGAGCTGGTACTGCAGCCTCCTGCTGGCGGGGAGCTGGTACTGCAGCCTCCTGCTGGCGGGGAGCTGGTACTGCAGCCACCTGCTGGCGGGGAGCTGGTACTGCAGCCTCCTGCTGGCGGGGAGCTGGTACTGCAGCCTCCTGCTGGCGGGGAGCTGGTACTGCAGCCTCCTGCTGGCGGGGAGCTAGTACTGCAGCCACCTGCTGGCGGGGAGCTGGTACTGCAGCTTCCTGCTGGCGGGGAGCTGGTACTGCAGCCTCCTGCTGGCGGGGAGCTGGCTCTACTGCCCCCTAACCCTCGTTGGGATGGTCCCAACTATTTTATTTTC